>NC_059190.1:9356267-9416452 GCF_020631705.1 Daphnia magna
AGGTACACGTTTTATTTCCCCGTTTCTATACAGTCATGTCATGGTTGTTTGTTTTTTTTTTGGTTTTTTTTCTCATTTCTATCTTTGCAGTATTTTCCTTCCGGCTCCTTGCCGATGGGTATTCCTAATCCAGCTATGCGTAAACCCGAATCCAGTGACGATCGCCATGTCATGGCGAAACATTCAGAGATCTACCCATCGGTATAGGTTTCACTTTCTTATTCATTTATTTGTTTACGTTGATTGTTTTTTCAGAAAATGACTAACAATGGAGCATTTGATCGTTTTGCAGGAAACCGAATTAGAAGCCATACAGACGCTCGTCTCGTCTGTTGAACGCTCATTAAAGTTAGTTTCTGATCAGCTAACGCATCAACCTGAAGACAAAACGAAAGTTTCGGAGACGCAATAATCCAATAACCTTGCTCAATCGCCTGTTCCAGCCGTTGCTGCGCCTCGCCGCTTCTCAGGCTGATGTGCCGGTCTCTGTTCCTTCTGTCGCTCCAGCTACCACCCCTACTGCGACCCCCGCCCCAGCGCTTGTTCTAGCTGCAGCAGCCACGAACGGCCCAGCCCAGCCACAGTGGATGTTGAAAGGCGTCATGCGAGTGGGGTTGCTTGCCAAAGGATTACTTTTAAAAGGCGATCGAAATGTTCAGTTGGTCGTCCTCTGCTCTCAGCCACCTACTTTTCAGTTGCTCGACAGAGTTGCTCAAGCTCTTCCAGTCCACCTCTCTGTAAGTAGTTAAGAAATCAGTCAGCAGATAAGAAGATAGATTACCCTTTTTTTTTTAGTTTTCTTTTTTTAAATTTGTTTATTATAAATTTATAATTCACTTTACGATTAGGTTGTCGCACCATCAATCACGTTCAACGTCGAAACGCTTCCAAATGAAGCAGTTGTCATGGTAAAATCGGTACAGGGTCATGGCCTGGCGGGTGATATTTTGGTCAAGGTCTCGCTTACGTCCCTCGTTGTCAGGGAAGAGCAACTAGCCGCCGCCGCTGCTGCTGCTACCGTTGCTACCAATGGAACGGCTTCTACTGGTTTGTGTTTTTATTTTTTGAAATGTCTTTATTGTTTTGAATGAGCTAATGAAAAGGTAAAGTTTGTAGTGTAGTTTCGAAATAATTGTTTTCCCCGTTTTCCCCTTGACTTGTGATAACATTCATATATATCTCTGATATATATTCCCCTTAGCTGTTTTGCACATGTTGAATCATGGTTTTGCATGAAAGTTGTGGCCAACGTTCAAAAGCAATAGCAATGAGTGTGCTTGACGTAAACCTAGCCACCAAAAAATGAAAAGGATGTGTTGGAAGAATCATCGAAGAGGTAAGAAAGCCAATGACATGTTGTAGCTGTTCTGAATCTAAATTTTTTCTCTTACATCTTTGTTTAGCTATTTTGCACATGTTGAATCATGGTTTTGCATGAAAGTTGGTTATGTCCACTTTTGTTATCCTGTCATCCACACTGATAGTCTTTTGTTTCTAGGCAAGGAATGAAGAGTTTGACCACCAAGCCAGATTGTTCTTGGAAAGAGACCAGGTGTATCGGCACAATGACTTATTACTGGTTATTGTTAAAAAATGTCACAGCCTATGCCAACCTTCACCGTATGTCTATCATGGTCTGAAACACAAACCCACTGTTGTTTCGGGGGTTGGCAAAGTAACACCAACAGTAGTACATCAAAGAAAAGTGAAGGCTGGTAATTATAATTTTTTTTCAATTTTCTAGTAGTAAAGAATGAGTGATTCGCGTTCTGGCCCAGCAACATGTAAGCTGTTGTAAGGCCTAGAAGGTCGTTCATCTGATCTTGAGTTAGTTACACTAGAAGTGATTCGCGTTCTGGCCCAGCAACATGTAAGCTGTTGTAAGGCCTAGAAGTGCGTTCATCTGGTGTTAAGTTAGTTACGTTAGAAGTAATTCGCGTTCTGGCCCAGCAACATGTAAGCTGTTGTAAGGCCTAGAAATACGTTCATCTGGTGTTAAGTTAGTTACGTTAGAAGTGATTCGCGTTCTGGCCCAGCAACATGTAAGTTGTTGTAAGGCCTAGAAGTGCGTTCATCCATGCAGATAGAATCTTTACTTAGCAATCATTTGAAAATTTTAATGTAAAAGTAAGTAATGCCTTGTTTTTCATTTACTTGTGATGACGAGTTATTCTTCAAGTGGAAGTTGGTGCTTCACCTGCAAGTTGAAGATGGTGCTGGAGTTGGTGCGGGCGCTGGAGGTGGAGGTGGAGGTGGTGCGGTGGCTGGAAAGGAAAATGGCGAAGCAGTGGGATACCAACTTGCTCAGCTGCAAGACCTTGAATATGGAACTATTCTCAAAGTGGGTGGCCGTGAAGTTCTGGTAAGCACTTTCTCCAGTTTAAGCAAAGTTTCGGACTGGATTGATCTTTTGGAAAGATCCAAGATCAAATTTTAGAATCCTTGATTTTATCTGAGACGAGTGTCGGTTAAATTTCTCGTGTAATCAACCAAAAATAGATGTAAAGTCTTCTGGTACTTAAAATCAATCCCTGTTTTTTAAAAATCGAATCCAGAAGTAACACAATTATTTATAACAGCTTTCTTTTAAAAAAAGGGGAAAATTTTGAAATTTAACTGAATGAAATATTACTAAGAAGTCAGGGTGTACCTCTAGAAGTAGAACACCCACCAGGACTGAGAAGTTCACAAGATGTTCTTGATCTTTTAGATAATATTCAGCAAAATTCTAATACCAGTTTTTCTAGTACATGTAGTCCTGAAAAAA
Organism: Daphnia magna; assembly: GCF_020631705.1. Classification (NCBI taxonomy): domain Eukaryota; kingdom Metazoa; phylum Arthropoda; class Branchiopoda; order Diplostraca; family Daphniidae; genus Daphnia; species Daphnia magna. Next base: position 9,359,035 of record NC_059190.1, read on the forward strand.
ATGCATCATATCCGATCCAAAGTGCAACTGAGCCACCACTTTTGAAAGCTTTAAAGTAAACTCTATCAATATTTGACTTTAATTTTAAAATTATCTGTATTTTCAATTAATTAATGAATTTTTTTGTAGGTAGTATAATGTATTTGGGTGTAAAGCTTCAGCTAAATAACATAAGAACTGGGAAGAAGAAGATATTTTAACTGTGAAAGACAGAGGAGTAATTCTTAAGGTATTCGAATTTCACATTATCAATCATTCTTGTTAATACCATCGAACTACCCAGTCAGAGCATGGAAGACAAAGAAATAAGTCGAGCAACAGGATTTAAATTTGCCCAGCTCAAATAACTCGAACACGAGAACATCTTAAAAGTTGGCGGCCGCGAAGTTCTTGTAAGTTTTTTTTGTAACTTAAAAATGTCGAAAAGGCTCGTCGTATTTAATCTTTTTTTTTTTTTTCTTTTTTAAGATCCAAAATCAAATTATTGACTCCCTAAATATCAGTTGAAATTGTTGTAGTCCAATGCCATGTGGAACCCAATTACAAGCAGATGGGGTATCGTCTTTAGTAAATCCTCGTCCTCCAAGCAAAGAATTTGTTTCGCCTTTTCTTGAAACCGGAAACAAAGACCCCAAGCTCAATTCTATTTCAAACGAAATCAAGCCCAGATATAACCCTTGCCAACCTTCAGCCCTGGTAATGCCGAGACCTACCGTCGATATCCAGGTTTGTTTTCGAATTAAAGTGTTTCTGTTTCTCGAATGTTTCCTTTTTAATAATTTCTTCTAAGTGTAAAGAATCGCAGCGGGGTACGGTCATAGTCGACGTCGTTGTGAAGCCTTTGTCAAGCAAGAATTTGCGTCCTCACCAGCGCGATGGTGTAGTTTTCTTGTACGAATGCTTGGTGGTTTTTCAAAATTCCAAACATTTATGGTGCTATCCTAGCCAATGAAATGGGATTGGGTCAAACACTGCAATGTATCCCACTCATATGGTAATACCATCAGTTTATTACTTCTTCCTGTTACCTGCTTAAAATAATGAATGTTCATGTCAATAGGATTCTTCTCAGCAAGGCCCTTACAATGGACGTCCAACCATTCAGCGTGTTTTAATCATTACGCCATCAAGCCTAGTAAAAAACTGGGACAAGGAATTTCGTCGTACTTGCGCAGCTGCAAGACCTTGAATATGGAACTATTCTCAAAGTGGGTGGCCGTGAAGTTCTTGTGAATACTTGCTGTTTTAATGAGAAGTGCCGCACTGATTGTTCCGTAACTTTGCCGACACTTAGCATACTTTTTTACAAGCAAACACTGTTAACTATCCAATCTCTGCAATTGCAAGCAACCGAAGATAAGGAAATGGATGTGTCATGTGGAATAGCTGGTATAAATTTAGAACCAAGTAGTGCAACTGTCAACAGCGGCCTGGTTCCATCGACCTCAATGTTTGAATCTACAGAGCCACGAAGTTCTAGCGCAATGGCTGAGTATTGCATAGGATAGCCTAGGCAGTGTTTGAGCCAGCCTTCCACATTCCGTCCCATCCCCTACGTTTATCATTATAAATCCTACTCAAGCACAAAGTCATCTCCTCTCTGGCACCACGGGCAATGGTGGAGGATTTGCATCAGGTGCTGGATCACTTGCTGCATCACAGCAAAACCTAAAGGCTCTACTGCCAGCTTACCGTCCTGCCCCTGATTATGAAACAGCAGTACGTGTCAAGTACGGTGACGTACATCTTATTGTACTCAATCCGAGTTCTCCTGTCCAGCAACCAACGTCGGTTGCCGTTCATCCGACCGCTACAAACGCTTTCCGAGCACAGCCACAGCACAATGCTCAACAGCAGTTGCAGATGATAAAAATGTATAAACCACCTCCACCTTATCCATACAGCAAAGTTGGCAGCAATAGCAGCCCTGATTTAGTAGTGGCAGCTATAAATGGGCTTGCGTCTGCCACTTCTGGATCCATGAGCCATTTACCTGTTACTCTAGCTCAGGCAGAAAACTCTGCAATGGTGCGAAATGGTGAGCCCATTTATCAAAATATTCCTTTACGCCAGCCGGGAAGCCAACACAATCTTTCCCCCTCTACCTGCGCCAACACTCAAACTGCTTCGCAACCAGAAGGAAATGGGGTTTGCCTGTTCGTAGCTCGGCTCGATCGGCTGTCATAAATCGTGTTCGAACAGAGTCGCCCTCATCAGCGTCTAAACGGGGGTGTCCCTAAAACGCGAAAGCGAAACGCGAAACGAACAGCGACTAAAACGCGAAACGCGGTGCGAATCAAGATGGTTTGTTTCGCGGTTTAGCCGTTGAATGGTGTTTCATGGGCATCCCTAAAACGCGAAAACGAAACGCGAAACGAACAACGACTAAAACGCGGAACGCTGTGCGAAACAGCCCCCAGGCAATGGGCTGCGAAACACTCAAATATCGCCTAAAGGCAACCTAAATAGCGAAACGATTTTGCGAAACCCCTTATTTAAAATGCCATTGGATTTGGCATTTCATTTAGAGAAATAAGAACCGCGTACTATTCTTTTTTGAGAACATGTAACCCCGATAAGCACTGTAAGCTCTACGCCAACAAAAACTCATGTTTTAAATCTATGGTTCTTTCCAGTCCTTTTTTAATTTGTTGACATTTACTTGAACAAATTCGCGACGAATTGTTAACTTGTATTGGCTAATAGGAAACTAAACCCGACGGGGAAAAAAAACTAGCATTTTTAATATAACAATGTGTTTAGAATCTGATTGAAGTAAATGAAATTAATTGATTGAATTAAATTGAGTTTAAACCAAAAAATGTAAAGCCATGAGCTAACTGGGATGTTCTCCAGTGCTCTGACCTCTGAGTGCCTTGAATGGTTCCATAGCATGTTAAATTTGGCCTGAAAAAACTCATGAGACTGTTTGGCTCTGTCAGAAATGTAAAAGCCTTGCCCAAAATTAACTTTCAACACGTTGGTAAAAGCAAATATGTTTGACTTTAAATTACCTGCGATTCCTGCTAAAATTTTCTTTTTTTATTTATTGAAATATTAACATTTCACGCTATCGCCAGCCATCCAGCAGCCTTCTGTTTCGCAACGTTGTTTCGCACTTTAGCATGGAAATGAAACACCATTCAGCGGCTAAACCGCGAAACAAACCATGATCGGGTCGGCCGGCCCCCATAGCAGTGACGATTGTCCTCATCAACATACTGCCCAATCATCGCCAGCACAAGAACAGTATGCTGCGAATAATGGAGGCTATTAAGATGTTTTTTTTGAGATCCCGACATTTAAGTTTGTAGCGTCCCTATTTTTTATCTTTGTACTTTTCTATACGATTACCATAATAAATTTATACCTTAAACATTTGCGTGTGGGTCTCCACGCCTTGCAACAAGCATTATAGTTATTAAGTGTAGACGTAAACTTTATACGCTGAAGAGGGGATGAAATAATTGAACACAACAAAATGGGTATGGTTTAAAAATTTAGTGTATAAACGGGAATTTCATTAACTCATGTCCGAAAAAAAATTAACCTTTTACAAGCCAAATGTTAAAAAATAAAAAAAAACACACAAAGAAAAAAAAGCTCAACCAACACTCAGGAAATTCCTTGCTATGCCCAACTCTGTAAAAAATCCCCATAAAGGCAACCCGTTCAGAGTAGTGAGTTGACCACATATTTCAGGGGCCCTCTCCCCGCTCTTGATATTTAAAAAAAAAAGGTTAAAAAGGCCCCTTGTAAAAATAATCCCCAATAAAGGCAATCCATTCAGAGTAGTAGGTTGACCACATATTTCAGTGGCCATCTCACCGCTCTTGATACTTAGCCAATACAGGTTAGCAAGGTCCCTTGTAAAAATAATCCCCCATAAAGGCAATCCGTTCAGAGTAGTGAGTTGACCACATATTTCAGTGGTCACCTCACCGCTCTTGATACTTAGCCAATACAGGTTAGCAAGGTCCCTGTTTGTTGTGTTGACTTTTAACTTCTCCCATCGTTGTGTTACCATCTGTTGTTGGACTTCGTGTTTCCACGAGCCGACTGGGATCTGACACCTGAAGCTTGATGGTATGGCTTCATCCCGTGTTTCCATTGACTAGGTCGTTCTCGATCAAAGCCCTGAGAAGGTATTTCTCCCAAGCGCTGAAAGACAGTCGGCTTGGCATGATCCAGCACGATGGGTGTTCTATCCACGCCTTTCTCTCCGAAACGGTCAAAATCAGAGGTCCGTTTCACAGACACTGGGTGTTCATCGAGTCTGTTATTCCGTACCTTCACCGTTCGTACCTTTGGGTCACTGGGAGTCGCTCCGATTTGTACCGAGAGCTCAACGGACAGAAGCTGTTTGGGTTGCTTCTGCTTGATTGTGACTTCAATGTTCGGTACTGGCTGAGACTGCTTGTTGACGTTCTTACGGTGGACGGAATCACAGCCAATCTCACCCCCTCCCGTGTTGGGTGGCAAGCGGGTTGAAGGGATTGCAATTACCGTCCGACAAACTCTTTTGCTCGAACCATGATCGGAGGACTCGTCGTTCTCGGAGGCAGACCTTTGCGTGGTGGTTCAGCTGGGCGAGATTCTGGAATAAATGCAGACACCTTTTGATCCCTTTCACATGTTCCAGAATGGACGCTGCCCAGGCGAATGGTGGGTCTCGTTAAACACCTCCACTTTGCTCTCCTCATCATCCTAACGGCTACAAATGCTGACTCTTCAGTTCGTTTGCGCTTAAGGCAGACAGGAACGAGCGAAAGTCGCTCAAACAATAGACACAAGAAGTCCATTTTGAAAGTACTTGAAAAGGACAGTTCAAACTGAATATTTTTATTTCAAGTTTCGGATCGACTATATGGGGGAGACCTGAGGGATCCTGATTGGAAAGTACGATTTCGCCACTTTTCCCATTATTTTTAAACAAATCTGATTTTGAAGACATATCCTATTACGAAATAATTGTAATTTAACTAATAACGCATATAGTTCAATAATATTTATTCATTTTCACTAAGATTTGAAAGAATTAATAACAAATGAAAATGCCACAGTACTCTTAACAGCTGTTGAAACGACCGGTTAGAAAACAGAGGGCGTAACGCAGACTTGCCGTGATCGAAATCAATTTTCAATCGCGATCAAACTCAAACTCAAAAAATGATCGATTGATCAACTGATTTCAAATGAGTTTGATCGCGATCAAAATCAAAAATTTTGATCGCGATCAAACTCATTTCTGCGCTCAAAATTTCTTATTCCACGTCATCTACTGATAATTTGTGGAAATATGCTCCCATAATTTAACTCGCAATGTTTAACATTTTTTCGTTTTACTGTACATGTCCGTTTTATTCACCGCTAGATGGCGTATGAAAAATGAAAAATTGATCGCTAAAATGAGTTTGATCGGCGATCAACTCATTCTGAACTGATTGATCGCGCGATCAACTTATTTTGAAATGAGTTGATCGCCGATCAAACTCAAAAAATTGATCGATTGGCAAGTCTGGCGTAACGCTCATTGCTTTCGTGCGAAGCAAGACCCAGATAAAGAAAAAGAGAACAGTGATGACAATTTCAACTGTTTATTTCGTGGCAAGATAAAACATTTCAGTCTCAAAATATGCCTCTTCAAAAATACACCTGTTTTTATGGCCGATGGGTGAAGTACAATACAAGGTCATTGCAAATAATTAGATATAAAAAAACAATTTACTTACCATTCCTGCGGAGTCTTTATGGTTGTGCAATAAAGACAAAGATCCTTTCCTTCGAACTATACAGATAGCCAATCTTGGCACAGCAAACGAAACACAAGTTCTAACAAACAGCAAACAAACAGTCTCATGAGTTTTTTCAGGCCAAATTTAACATGCTATGGAACCATTCAAGGCACTCAGAGGTCAGAGCACTGGAGAACATCCCAGTTAGCCCACGGCTTTACATTTTTCGGTTTAAACTCAATTTAATTCAATCAATTAATTTCATTTACTTCAATCAGATTCTAAACACATTGTTATATTAAAAATGCTAGTTTTTTTCCCCCGTCGGGTTTAGTTTCCTATTAGCCAATACAAGTTAACAATTCGTCGCGAATTTGTTCAAGTAAATGTCAACAAATTAAAAAAGGACTGGAAAGAACCATAGATTTAAAACATGAGTTTTTGTTGGCGTAGAGCTTACAGTGCTTATCGGGGTTACATGTTCTCAAAAAAGAATAGTACGCGGTTCTTATTTCTCTAAATGAAATGCCAAATCCAATGGCATTTTAAATAAGGGTTTCGCAAAATCGTTTCGCTATTTAGGTTGCCTTTAGGCGATATTTGAGTGTTTCGCAGCCCATTGCCTGGGGGCTGTTTCGCACAGCGTTCCGCGTTTTAGTCGTTGTTCGTTTCGCGTTTCGTTTTCGCGTTTTAGGGATGTCCTCTAAACGGAGTACCAATGACTCGACGTCCAATTCTGTCTCCAATTTCCATCACTCGTCGTCGTCGTCAGCTAAGGCTGCAAATACGGATGCAACTCTCGTCAAAGATCACCTGGTACTTCCATAACTTAGTTTTTAACTTCATTACATTTTTTAAATATTTATATGAATTTGTGCAAATGTATCATCTAATCTAATGTGTCGTCTAGTGTCAAGAAATGGAATCTCGGTTGGCAGATGGCCAACTTCTGTTGGAATTTGAGTTAATTCCCAGACGTAAGGCTGGTGCGGATTTTAGCATGGCGGTTCATCCAGATAACCTCTGCCGCAACCAGTATGAAAAGTTTTTCATAAGTGAATCGTACGAATGAGTAACTAAGTCATCTTTTCCTAAGGTATCAAGATGTTTTGCCTTACGAAGAGAACAGAGTTAAGTTGACACCTAGCCGAGACAACCGAACTGGGTACATTAATGCATCACACATCTCAGCTGCCGTGGGGTTGGCTCAGCGCTTCAACATTGCAGCTCAAGGCCCACTACCATCAACAGTGTCTGATTTTGGTAGATGGTCTGGCAGTGTGACGTCTATGTTATTGTCATGCTAGCCGATACTACTTCTAGTAATAATGGCGGCCAACAAACCCCTTCTCTCAACACCAAATCGGTCAACACGTTGAGAAGCCATGTCAGCCATAGTAGTATGAATGGCTACAGTGGATTTATGTATTGGCCACAGCAAGATGCTGCTACCTTAGAATTTGGTAAAGTATTGTTTACACAAAATCATCAAATGGCTTAAATTTTTAAGTAACTTTTCCTATATTTATTTTTAAGTATAAAATAACTTGACAAGTTAGCAAACTCTCTGCCGGACGTCAATCTATCACAAAATTGGATGTAATTCACTTGCCCACGTCTCAGCAGCGTAGCATTTGGCATCTTCAGTATTCTGACTGGGCTGATCATGGATGCCCAAGAGACGTGACCTCTTTTGGGTTTGTTGAAAGTCCTATTATTTGAACTATCCTATTTTCTTATTGTCTTTGGTATTGTTTTGTTTTTTATCATTGTATAGTGTATGTGTATGTTTAAAGTTAACCCGTTGGCTGCCACCCATTTTGCTCCCCCTTTTTTTTTAGTTATTTTTTTGCTTTGTTTTCTTTTAGGATGTCACCAATACCAAGGTAACAAGTTTTGAGGACTTCTGTCTGAAGCGTGAACTGTTGATGGGTATTTTTGAGAAGGGATGGGAGACTCCGGTTCTTAAACTATAAAAATCGAAGTAAAATATCATATTAAAACGTGCTAGAGATAATAAAGAATATCAAAAATAAGTTTTATGTTTATTTTGGTGTATATTAGTAACCAAACAACGTACCCAAAAATTCTGTTTTGGCCTTCCCCCCGCTAAAATGTCATAAAATAAAATAATTAATTACGTTCTGTTTTCAGCGGATTTACATAAATTTTACGTCAATCGATAGGTATTTAAAAGGGCTATCTATTTGGTGAATTTCATGAAAAATATTGAAATGGAAGAAAATTCCAAATGAAAGAAATTTTTTTGCGTTTAATCGATCAAGCGCAATATTGTACCTAAGCGACAAAACGCAAAAAAATTTCTTTCAAATGGAATTTTTTCCATTTCAATATTTTTTCATGAAATTCACCAAATAGATAGCCCTTTTAAATACCTATCGATTGACGTAAAATTTATGTAAATCCTATTCAATTGTTGGTTGTTGCCCTGGTCAACCTAGTGGGATTCCGATACCTGGAAAAGGGAAAATAAAAGAGTGATGTCAGGTCTATAACATTAAAATTTTGTGAAATAAGTTACCTGTTTGATAAGTGTGTTAATTTTTTTACAATGCCACAATAGATTACCTTCTTAATCAAAAAGTGTACTTCCCAACGTGGATGGAAAACGCAGCCAACACACTGAATGCAAATTTAAAGCTTTGGCTGAGTAACACTGTAAAAATTTTATACATTTCACTAATCCTAAATAAAATTCGTTAATTGGTAAAAAATTCATTAATATTACCTATCAAATAATAATATATTCTTACTTCTGTTCTAATGTCAAATTTGTTTCGTAGGTCTAAAAGAAATAAAATACAGCAATTTTTTTTTCACTAAAAAGTTTATTCTTTTAAACATATATATAGATTTTAAAAATACAAACACAAATACAACTCACTTTAAAACCAAATAAAAAAAAAAACAATAAACATAAATTTTTGACAGCTGTAAGCGTCCATTCGGTCAGCTGACGATAGGCGTCGTCTGGACGATAAGTGTCTCTCCCTATTGCCCAAAAGTGACGGCGCAGCTTTGCCATAGGCTTCGTCTCGGCGTGCGCGACCAACCTGCCTGGAACCATGTAAAAATCCCAATTTTCCCACATTTTCCGATTAAAAATCCCAAGGAAATCCCCACCTTTTTTCTTTATAAAATCCCCACGTTTCCCGCCTGTTTTTTTTTTAAATCCCACCTATTTTCCCAAAATTTTATTTCAAAATATAAGTCTCTGACTCAGGGTTAAATTGTATTTTATTTATCGAGCGTTAAACTGTCTTGGTGAAACAAATGGCATAGGGGATATATAGGACATGGCACATGGAGGGAAATTTCGCATCATATAAAACTAGTAAAAGGTCTATTGCACAAAACTTACAATGACTTAGAATCTGGAATGGTGGCATTGGATTTTACTTTAATAACGGCCTGGACTAATTCGTCGGTGATATTGACTTCACTCAGCACTCTTATCATGAGCTTTTAACCAAGACTTTACATTTTTTACCAAAATTTACATCACTTTCAAATTGAAACACAAAAACTGTCGTCTGCACACTGAAGCACTGCGCAAGTGCGCAGTCATTTGGCAAGGTTGCCCAATAGCCAATAATATTTTTATTACTATTACTCAATAAGACAATAACACTTTTATCACTAACTGGCCATTTGGCCAAACCCCAAAATAATTTATCTAATTATCTTCTACTTCTAAATCCCACCTTTTTCAAAAATCCCAATCCCATCCCATCCCACATTTCCACCTTTGGAAATCAAAAATCCCAGAAAGTGGGACCTTCCCACCAAAGTGGCAGCACTGAGCATAAACTATAACAGCGCTTTGCAACTATCTCGACAACCAGTAGAAAAATCTTTCCTCTTGGGATGGGACTGCCATCTAGGATCTAGCGATAAATGAATTTTTTGCGTGGAGGAGAACCACACACCCGCAAGAGGCGCTCCCACCGGGTGGAAAATCACTCTTTCGCCCCGATCCAAAACCCGGGTTATTTTAATGGTAAAAACCCGCAAGAGGGTATCCCTTTTCCGAGAGGAAATTTACCCATAGTGGATCAACCAGGGGTATATGACCATGCAAAACTTACTTATGAATTATTACTTATGAAACTTGTTATCAATGGTTAATTTTATTTGTAGCATAGATTACATGTGAAACATTTTACTTGTAATACTTTTAAAAATGCACCGTTTTATCTATGACATTTATTACAAATGAACAACATTTTACTTGTAGTACAATTTAAATACGCACCATTTTATCAGTGATATTTATTACAATTGAAACATTTTAATTATGAACTATTTATAAATTTCTTTCAAAAAGTTAATTTTACTTGTGGTGATATTTACTAATGCAACATTGCATTTGTGAAAATGATTTTATGCATAAAGGTTTTAATGAACATTTTTACTTGTAAAACATTGTGCTTCTGCAACAATTTATTAAGGAGCATAAGTGTCAATGATCAATTTTATTAGTGGAATTTTACTTGTGAACATTTTTATCTGTGAGAATACGTTCTTATGCTACGCAGCCCAATCGGCGACGGTAATATAATTTTTTAAAAAAATTAGTTTCATTTAACAAAAACTTAAACCTAACATTCAAATTAGGCGATCCCTTGAAAATGGATTTAATGCCATCCACGTCTGGAGATGTTAATTCTCATGAAGCAGACGTGGTGGCAGATGAATCTGTCATCGAAGAAGAAATTCAGCCTCCAATTAAAAATGTGTTACGGCAAGGATGGTTACAAGTCAGCCACCAAAAAAGAAAAAAAATCATATTAAGTAAGGTTTTCAGAAATAGTTAATTATTTTGTGAATTTTAATTCTTTTTTCCTTTTTTATATAGTATTGCGGGCATTGTCAACTGGGTTCGTTTGTGCGCTTTCTTGAAAAATAAATCCGACGTTTCTCTGAAAAGTGTTTGTCAGTTTTTTTTATTATTATTTGGTTTTTACCAATGGCATACGATTAACCTGCTCATTTAAAAAAACTAAAGTAGGTTTATCAGTCGCCGTGGTTTTTACCAATGGCATAGGATTACCTGCTCATTTTTGAAAAGTAAAATAGGTTAATCAGTCGTCGTTTTATTAATGGCATACGATTAACCTGTTTAACTAAATATTGTCGCGGTTATTTGAGGCCCCATGGACTAGTTGTCACGTCCGGCGCTTCTGTATCGGCTATTGACCGCAACTCTACCCGAGATGTCCGGCAGTCTTGTCAGCGGATATTTTCCCGGTAGCTGCTGTCCACATAAGTGCATAAATACTCGTACGTTTCCCTTGCTGTGCCCCAGTCTACTTATATCTGTTGTAGTGTTATGTACGTTTACGGTGAATAAACGTGTCTTAGTCACTACCCGGGTCTTCAAGTAACTCCCACGCTACTTTTTCTTTGATTCCGTATATATTAAGAAATATAGATATTTAATAATGAGTATTTTGTAACTACCTGTTTCTCATTGATTTGTGATAGTGGTGTAGTTGGAAGTACCTTCAGCAAGATACTCTTGTCTCAATTTCACCTTTGTCAAAAATGGATATATTTAATAAATATTGTCAAATTCTATTTCCAATGAATTCTGCACTAGAGAGAAGACAAACGTGTTTAATATAATGAAATAGGCAATGTTGCGAAAGGCACAAATTTCAAAAAATTTTGAATTTCAATCACAAATTTAATATAAAAATAATTGCCTAATCTAGATGAATTAGGTATTTAAGGATAGGGAATTAAATTAAGCTTAAATAAAATCAATTTCTGGACACATTGATTGGTAATTTTATAGATAACGAATGAAAAACCCCAATTTTTACTATACCCACGAGAGGCGAGGGGCCTCCTATACTAGCGAACCTGGCGGGGAATCTTGGGACCCTTTACTGAACATCCGCCGGTCTTTGGGATAGCCGAGAGTGTACCTTTCCTATTATATCGTGGTTCTAGTGTCGGTATCGAAAAGTTCTAGTGTCGCCACGTAAAGTTCTAGTGTCGGGATCGAAACGTTCTAGTGTCAGGATCGAAACGTTCTAGCGTCGGGATCCAAGCGTTCTAGTGTCGGTATCGAAAGTTCTAGTGTCGCCACGCAAAGTTCTAGTGTCGGCATGTAAAGTTCTATTGTCTGGATCAAAAAGTTCTAGTGTCGGGATCGAAAAATTGTAGTGTCGGCATCGAAAAGTTCTATTTCTAGAACGGTCCAGTGTCGGAGCAAAAAGGTCTAGTGTCGCCATGTAAAGTTCTACAGTCGGAGAAAAAGGTCTAGTGTCGGAACTTTTCTTCCCACTTCGAGTCTTTCCCTATTGGTTGGCTAAAATTTAGTGCCTCCCCTTCACCGCCGTTCTAGTGTCGGCGCCAGAAGTTCTACTGTCGGGACCAAACGTTCTAGTGTCGAGTACGAAAAGTTCTAGTTGTAAAACGGTCTTGTGTCGCGTTGCCAACAAAAGGGACTGTTGAGAAACCAAGGAATTGGTGGTTGTTTGAGGGATGCAAAAGGGAACGGTCTCTCAATGGTGATTGATACAGTCAATGGAGCTGGTGAAAACATAATGAATTGAGGCTTGTTTGAGGGATGCAAATGGGAACGGTCTCTTAAGGGTGCTGGAAAGCAGTCAAAGGAGCTGTTGAGAACATAAAGAATGGGTGATTGTTGAGTGATGCAAAAGGGAATGGTCCCTCAAAGGTGTTGGAATGCAGTCAAGGAAGCTGTGAACAACACAATGAATTGGTGGCTGTTTGAGTGATGCAAAAGGGAACGGTCTCTGAAGATTGTTGGAACAAAGTCAAGGGAGCTGGTGAAAACAAAATGAATGGGGGCTTGTTTGAGGGATGCAAAAGGGAACGGTCCCTGAAAAGTTCTGGAACGCAGACAATGGGGCTGTTGACAACCCAAGGCATTCGTTGTTGTTTGAGGGATACAAAAGGGAACGGTCTCTCAATGGTGTTGGAACGCAGTCAATTGAGCTGATGAGCACTTAGAACTGGTGGTTGTTTGAGGGCTGAAAAAGGGAACGGTCTCTCAAGTATGCTGGAACACAGTCAATGGGGCTTTTGAAAACTCAAAGAATAGGTAGTTGTTTGTAGGATGCAAAAGGGAACGGTCTATGAAGATTGTTGAAACACAGTCAAGGTAGCTGGTGAAAACAAAAGGAATCGGGGCTTTTTTGAGGGATGCAAAAGGCAACGGTCTCTCAAAGGTGATAGAATGCAGTCAAAGGAGCTAATCAGAATACAATGAATTGGTGTTTGTGTGAGGGATGCAAAAGGGAACGGTCTTTAAAGAGTGTTGCAAAGCAGTCAATGGAGCTAATGAGAACACAATGAATAGGTGGTTGTTTCAGGGATGCAATAGGAAACGGTCTATGAAGGTTGGTGAAAAGCAGTCAAGGGAGCTGTTAAAATACATGGTAATGTTGGTTGTTTCAGGGAAGCAAAAGAGAACGGTCTCTTAATTTTGTTGGAACGCAGTCAAAGGAGCTGTCCAGAACACAAATTAATAGTGTTTGTTTGAGGGCTGCAAAAGGGAACGGTCTCTTAAAGTGTTGGATACAGGCAATGGAGCTGGTGAAAACACAATGAATTGAGGCTTGTTTGAGGGATGCAAATGGGACCGGTCTCTGAAGATTGTTGGAACACAGTCAATGGAGCATGTGAAATCAAAATGAATGGGGGCTTGTTTGAGGGATGCAAAAGGGAACGGTCTCTTAAAAATGTTGAAACGCAGTCAGTGGAGCTGTTGGGAACAAAATGCAGTGATTGTTGTTTAGGGGTGCAAAAGGCAATGGTTTCTGAAATTAATTGGAATGCAGTCAATGAAGCTGTAAAAAAACAAAGAATATGTGGTTATTTGAAGGATGCAAAAGGGAATGACCTCTGAAATTTGTTGGAATGCAGTCAAAGGAGCTGATAAAAAGACAATGAATTGGTGGCTTTAGTAGAAGGAAGCAAAAAAGTCTATTACAGTTGGTTATTGTATACGCAATTGCTTGAAATTAGTGAATTGTAATAGTTGACGGCGTAGAAAAATGTACGTATGATGTCGGCCATGTTGGAAAAGACGTGGAGATAAATTGCGGAATGCAGGGTTGGGATTGGCTACAATGAAAATCACGTGACCGGCCTACAACCATTGGCAGCGTGCGCTCGCATGAAATTTCTCGGACAAACACACAGACAGATACACAAACAAATCCCGCCCACAAATACCCCATTCGCTTTTATTAAGATAGGAGACTAGTATACGGCGGCCCGTCCCAGGACGGTAATAGGTGAAGTCTAGTATTTAGTCGGACTTGTCCTTAAACCCCTTAAACCACTTGAAAACCCTTAATCCACTTAAAGCCCCTTAATCCACTTAAAGCTTCTTAATCCATGTTAAGTCGCTGAATCCACGTAAAGACCCTTAATCAATTTACAAACTTTATTATCCACTTGTATCCTTTTAATCTATGGTAAGCCGTTGAATCTACTTTCAACTTATTTATCCACTTTAAGCCCCTTAATCCACGCATTGTCAAGTCGTACCACTCATACACGTAACAAACAACGGAGGAAAAACAAATTACAGTTGAGCGCACTTGGGAACTGCCTCCAAGGCCATGCTCCCTACTTGGTCCTTTACTTGCAGTTTTAGTGCTTTACCAATGCCCGTCCCTTGCCCGTCGTTTCCAACCTGTCCGTTGTTTTCGCCCTGCCCGCGCACACAACGAAAGTTCCCCGGAAAACAACAGACCTGTACACAAACAAATCCCTCCCACAAATACCCTTTGCGCATTAATGGAAGTAGTAGACGATGATTGTCCCCTGTCCGTCGTTTCAAATCTGTTCTCTGTTTCCGCCCTTCCTGCGGGTCTCGCCCTGCCCGCCGTTTTCCTCCGTCCGTCCTTTTACCCGCCCTGTCCGCGCCAATTAGAAAGATGAAGGGCTGCAAAAGGAAACGGTCTCTTAAAAGTGTTGGAAAGCAGTCAGTGGAGCTGTTGAGAACAGTACGCTCTAGTGGTTGTTTGAGGACTGAAAAAGGGAACTGTCTCTTAAAAGTGTTGGAACACAGTCAGGGAGCTGTTAAGAACAGGATCCAATAGCTGTTGTTTGAGGGCTGCAAACGGAAACGGTTTGTGCAGGGTGGTGAAACACAGTCAAATAATGTTATGAATACATAGTAATGGTGGTTGTTTCAGGGAAGCAAAAGGGAACGGTCTCTTAAAAGTGTTGGAACACTGTCATTGGAGCTGTTAAGAACAAAATGCAGTGGTGGTTGTTTGAGGGGTGCAAAAGGGAATGGTCTCTTAAAAGTGTTGGAACACAGTCAGTGGAGCTGTTGAGAACAAAATGCAGTTTTGGTTGTTTGAGGGATGCAAAAGGTAACGGTCTCTGAAAAGTGCTGAAATGCAGTCAGTGGAGCTGTTAAGGGCAAAGAATTGGTGGTTGTTTGAGGGTTGGAAAAGGGAACCGTCTCTCAATGGTGTTGGAACGCAGTCAAAGTACCTGTCCAGTACACAATGAATTGATGGTTGTTTGAGGGATGCAAAAAAGGAACAGTCTCTGAAGGATGTACAAAAGCAGTCAAAGGAGCTGCTGAAAACACAAAGATTTGGGGCTTGTTTGAGGGATTCAAAACGGAACGGTGTCTGAAAGTGTTGGAACACAATCAGTTGAGCTGTTGAGAACAGTATGCAATAGTGGTTGTTTGAGGAGTGCAAATGGAACGGTCTCTTAAAAGTGTTGGAACGCAGTCAATGCAGCTGTTGAAAACACAAAGAATAGGAGGTTGTTTGAGGGATGCAAAAGGGAACGGTCTCTGAAGATTGTTGGAACAGTAAATGGAGCTGGTGAAAACAAAATGAATTGGGCCTTGTTTTAGGGATGCAAAAGGGAACAGTCTCTCAATGGTGGTGGAATGCAGTCAATGGAGCTAATCAGAATACAATGAATTGGTGGTTACTTGAGGGATGCAAAAGGAACGTTCTCTGAAGGGTGTTGGACAGCTGTCATTGGAGTTGTTGAGAACATAAAGAATGTGGGATTGTTGAGTGATGCAAAAGGTAACGGTTTCTAAAGGGTGTTGGAACGCAGTCCATGGAGCTGGTGGAAAACAATGAATTGGGGCTTTTTAGAGGGATGCAAATGGGAACGGTCTCTTAAGGGGGCTGGAAAGCAGTCAATGGAGCTGCTGAGAACATAAATAATGTGTGATTGTTGAGTGATGCAAAAGGGAACAGTCCTCAAAGGTGTTGGAAAGCAGTTAAGGAAGCTGTGAACAACACAATGAATTGATGGTTGTTTGAGTGATGCAAAAGGGAACGGTCTCTGAAGATTGTTGGAACACAATCAAAGGAGCTGGTGAAAACAAAATGAATGGTGGCTTGTTTGAGGGATGGAAAAGGAGACAATCTCTTAGGGGTGTTGGAAAGCAGTCAATGTAGCTGGTGAAAACACAATGAATTGGGGCTTGTTTAAAGGATTCAAAAGGGAACGGTCTCTGAAAACTGCTAGAACGCAGCCAATGGGGCTGTTGAGAACCCAAGGAATTGATTGTTGTTTGAGGGATGCAAAAGGGAACGGTCTCTGAAGGGTGGTGAAACACAATCAATAGATCTGTTATGAATACAAAGTAATGGTGGGGGTTCGAGGAACGCAAAAGGGAAAGGTCTCTTAAAGGTGTTGGATTGCAGCCAAATGAGCTGTTTAATATGAATACTGTAATGTGCAAAAAAGTTATAGTGGTTGTTTGAGGGCTGCAAAAGGGAACGGTCTCTTAAAAGTGATGGAATGCTTTCAGTGGAGCTGTTGAGAACAAAATGCAAGGTGGTTGTTTGAGAGGTGCAAAAGGGAGATACGGCAGCCCGTCCCAGGACGGTAATAGGCAAAGTCTAGTATTTAATCGGACCTATTTTTAATCCACTTAAAGCCCCTTAATCCACGTACTGTCAAGTCATACCTCTCCTACACTTAAAAAACAATGGAAGAAAAACAAATCACGGTTGAGCGCACTTGGGAACTGCCCCCAAGGCCATGCCCGTGCTCCTTATTTGGCCCGTAGACCGAGGCGGAATTTAGTTCCTCTTTTTTTTGTGGTTGTTGTTATCACATGGGCTGATATTTTTTGGTTTTTTTCTTCGGCTCTGGCTATTCTTGTAGGAGAACTTCATTAAAAACAATGTTTTTCTTGAATATCTTGTTTTTATCTTGTTCCGTGGATTGTGGAATATTCCTAAGTAGCTTGCCCTGTTTCTCTGTTTCTTCACACTGAACCTTGACATCTTCTCTTGATGTTGCACGCGAGAATGCGACGTATAGTTGGCCGTGGCTGAAAACGGATTCCGGAAGGTAGATGCCTACTCGCTCAAAAGTCTGTCCCTGTGACTTGTTGATGGTCATAGCGAAAGCCACAAGCACAGGAAACTTCAATCTTTTGAGTTTGAAGGGCAAGTCAGAGTCGGTGGGAGACATGGACATCCGCGGAAGGAAGACGTTGTGTCCTTTGTGTTTCCCGGCCGCGATCTCTGCCACAATCAGGTTACCGCTGAGCGCCTTGATGATGAGCCTCGTGCCGTTGCAAAGTCCCTGTCGCGAGTCAATGTTCTTGAGAAGAATGACGATTGCTCCTATTTTCAGTTTGAGTTGGTGCGGAGGTAGCCCGGAGACGTTGAAGGTATTTAAAATTTCCGGAGGGTAGTTGGAAATTTCCTCTGGGTCCTCTGAATCGATAGTGTCGATACTTTTGCAGACTTTCAACGCGCCAGGCATCTCGCCAATGATCTTGTTGTTGATCCTAAGACAGTCTTCATTCTTGGGACATAGAATAGCACGGTTACAAACTTGTTCTCTGACGCCTTCGTTTAAGAGATCCGATGGATCGCCAAAGACGTGTTCGATTAAGTTAGTTCGAATGTTGAGAAGGTCTTGCGGGATTTCGATGAGATCTGGGTCATTGAGCCGGGGTGTTTGTGCCAAAGATCCATTTCCCAGTTGAATGAGCCAATCAGCGAAATCTTGACTACCATCGACGGTGCGCATGTTTTGCACCAATCGAAGCTGTCGAAAAAGAGGCCAAGTTGCGTTATTGGTGATGTTCGCTTCGATGATTTTGACCCTGTTTCCGTGTCTCACAACGGGCAAGCACTGTCTAAAATCGCCGCCGAGCAAGAGGACTTTGCCACCGTAGGGATCGACGCGATTCTTCATGAGAGTTTGGAAAAGATGATTGATCGCGTCGAGGGCGTGGTTGGTCTTCATGGTGGCTTCGTCGGAAATTATGAGACTGGCGTTTCTGATCAGTTGCGCGTTGTAGCTAGCTTCTTCGATTTTCGATCATGTCGTCTCGGTTATTGGAGGATAAATCTTGAACTGCGAATGGTAAGTTGTTCCGTCCAGTAACAAAGTGGACGCTATCCCCGTGGAAGCTACTGCGATGACTTGTCTCCCTTGGCCTTGGAGGACGGTGATGAGGGTGTTGTAGAGAAAGGTCTTTCCCGTTCCTCCAGGGCCGTCCAGGAAATACTGCCTCGGATGTGAGTTGTTGACATCGTTGACAGCAGTCATGACTTGATCAAAGGCCGCGCGTTGCCCGTCGTTGAGTTGCGCCAACATCATTTCGCCCATCAGTCTCTTTTCTCTTTGACTGTTTTCGTTGTTCTCTTCCATCTGAAATTCGACCAGTTGGTTAATCAGATGGAAATCCGGGACAGGCAAGGAGAGATCTTCCATCGTCTGATTGTGGAGACGTAGCTTGTCCTGAATCCATTTCAACGTCAAGTTCTTGGCCACGTTGGCTTCGTGTCCGCTTCTAATGTAGTCTTCCATCAGATGGTTCAGGTTGATTTCAAATAGATGCAGAGCGTCGGAGGGATTGCAGAACAGGCAAATGTCGACAAAAAGCTGCCCCAGCTGAAGAGGCATTTGAATGCTGCCGCTTCTTGCATGGCTCTAGCCCAAGCAGTGTCGTCTTCCAGCAAATTCAGTGCTATTGCTGCCGCCTTGAAAGTGGGATGGACAATCTGTTCGACTGTTCGCAAATCTTCAAAGCTTGTTGGCTCTTTAACGTTGATGAGAAGCAAACGAAGGCAATGCCGTTCCACCTGTCGAACGCCAACCGTGTATAGGCGACCGATGATCTTGGCCCGTTTCACGCGAGGCTTCCACGAATTGGTTTTATTGATGAAAACGTAGTGGTGAGGTATTTCTCTGTAGAAATATTGCCGTGCGCCTCGTCGACGCGATTCAACTTAAAGAAAGCAGTTAGGTTGGTGTCTCTCGAAGCGGCATTGATGGCGGCTTGCATTTCGTTTCCCGGTTGGAAAAAGACGGGCTGCCTCGGGGCAAATGGACGGCCAGGTGATAGGTGGCATGCGAACGGTCGGAAAGGGGAAACTTGAAGATTCGCCAACAGGCTTCCGGCGCGCTGACATAACGCGCATCAAGATGGCACGTGATTTCGTCCCACTCCACCCTTGGTTCTTCGCCTTCTGCCAGACGATACGTTCCCACTTTTGATCCATTTTCAGGCAATCGTACCCTTTGTAGACGTACTTGAAGATGTACTTTACGCTGACGATGGATGCGCAGTATTCGAGGTTGATGTGGGAGTCATACTTGAGGGATAACCAAGGGTTGTCAGGAACGACCCATCTATTGTCAACTTCGAAATGCGTATGTCCTCGTTTCAAGCGGTGTACAACGCCCGTATCTCTTCGTCTGTAAGTGCGGTAGCCGTTATCGTTTAGGAGTGTTTCTTGGCTATGTTGCTTCGGGAAAGCCTTTGAGCACTTGTCGCCGTCCATGCAAGGGGATTTTTTGTTGATCAACCCACACGGACCGTGAATCATGTGGGTCATGACGCTCTTATAAAGTCTCGGATGCGTTGTATTATCGGGAATTTCCGCGCATATGGTTGCATCCACATCTTCCGCTGTAGCAGGGGCGTCACGCTCGTCGATCCAAATGAGCATGTGACAGTGGGGCAATCCACGCTTCTGAAATTCAATGACGTGTGTCCGTGCAGTCGCAAATCCCAGCACCTGGCGCTTTTCAATGTCGTTGACCATCTCAATTTTCTTTTGCCGGGCCGATCTGATGCCGACAGATGGCTGGGAATGTTGGCCGTGATTTCCTCCACTTTGGGTTGCAGGTAAAATTCAGGAAGAATACTGGCTTGCCGAATTTACCACAGATGGCTATTGCATCTTGGTACGCTTGCTTCATCGCCCTTGGGCTTCCGATGAAACTCGATGGGAGGACGTGATAAGATCCGACCGTAAGGTTTTCTCGTTCAGCGCGATTATGCAAGTAGTCCAAGAGACCGTCGTATTGAGCCACGTGAAGCTCCGCCTGATGTTCGCGGATGTACTTGACGCGGTTGGCTTCAATCTTGACGTAAGAATCGACCGTCCATTGCTGAGTGAGTGATCCGCCGGCCTAGACGTTGTTGAAATATTCCCGAATCGACATGAGAAAGCTGTAAAATCTCGCACTGCGTGATCCTTTTTCGTCTTCCTTCGCCACGATTCAATCGATGGGGATCGTTATCGTCGTCATCCATTTGCTCCTCTGGTTCCGGTTCTGGTTCTTCCACCAGCTCTTCCTCACCAGCTAAGACTTCTACTGGTGCATTTTCTAGCCGCAGCATCTCATCAAGTCTTGGGAGATCGATCTCTTCCTCTTCATCCACATCCATTACCCGTGCTGCTGCTTCCTCTCTTCACGTCGTGTAGTGGTGGTATAAGGCATGTTTACATGCCAGCCATCGTCACCGTTGGGGAAGAGCAAAGGGTAAGTCATTGGGTCACACAAGGGCTGTTGTGTGTCAATCTGAACGAATGTTCTCCCTCTGACTGGGATGAAGAGATGGCCACGGATATCTCTCTTCGCTGGCGGCTCACCGTTTGCGCTTTTGAAAATCACAGCAATCTCGTTTGTCGTCGGGCTGTTGTAACGTCTCTGATCTAGATTTCTTCGATCACTGCTGATGATCATTCCTACTGTTTGGTGAGGTAGATTCTCATCTTGGGCTCGGCGGTACTCTTCTTCAAGCACTTGACGCATCATCTTGTAAATGGCTGCGTACGGATTCTTTCTCGGAGCATTGCGTCCAATTCCTCCATCAAGTTTCTGCAGCATCCTCCGTTTGAGGTGGAAAGCGCTCTGAACTCGCCAGCCTGCGCAGCGTCCATGAAATAAAGATCCGCATACCTAGGATTATTCGTATTGGGGCCGACGGGTGTGGTGTTGTGGTACACTTGACCGTGGATTCTGAAACAATAAGGTCCACGCCCTGGGGGAGATGAAATATTGGCTCCCAACGAAGCAAAAGCGTGAGCGCTGTTGTAATTGCGGATCTTCGTCATAAACGCTTTCGCCTTTTGATGGTCATTCTGCAATAGTTTAACAAGCGGTTGAGGGCACTCTTTTGGAGGTGGGAGAATCACCTTTCCTTTGCGCAGCATTGGGTGAATTTCTTGTCTGTCGGTTGTTCACCCTTGAAATGCCTGGCATTCAATTCGCCGCACGTGACGGTCATTTCTCCACAATCGTGCAATGGAACTCGGTCTTCGGAAGCCAATGTTTTGCAAGCCGCTCTATGAGTTCTTGGCACTCCCGCACGGTTGCGGGCAGCCAATAGCTCTTCGCGAAAAGTGCGCTCCTCTTTAGTTTCCAATGGTATAATTTAAGCATGTTCCAATGCATTCATGGCACGAAGTAATTCCTCGTCTTCCTCTCTCTTCTCGCAAACGTTCCATTCGAGATTGACTCTGTTCTCGTCTTCCTTCCCTTTCTTCTTCTATCTCTGCCGCTCTGTAGTTGGCTGTTTGTTCCCTGTTAAGTTCCCTACGTATTTCCGCCTCTTCTTCCGTTTCTTCAACCAGATACATCTGATGACGCAATCTGTCAGCCATGGAACGCGACATCCTCTCTTCTACCGTCTCTTGGGCGCGTAGGACTTGATGGCGCAAGTTATCCTCGATCATCCTTACGCGCCTTTCATCATCGGTTTCTGCGTTGCGTATAGCTTGCTGTCGTGTTGCTTGATCTCTTAGCCTTGCACGCGTTTCTTCCTCACTTTCCTCTTCACGCAGAGCTTGCTGTCGCAATGATTGCTCTTGTAGCCTAGCTTGTTGTATTTCGTCTGGCTCTTGAGCTCGGTTTTCTTTACGTCTTTGCGCTTCTACTTCTAGACGCACTTTCTTGTCTACTTTATCTTGGGTTTGACGTTGAACTTCTTGATCGAGACGCTGCTTTTTCTCATCGCGCACATATTGTGCCCTGGCTCTATTGTCATGCAAACGTTTTTCTCTAATCTCTGGATCTTCTTGCGCTCTTTTCTCTCTTTGCTTCCTATTCTTTTCGCCTTTTCAGCATCAGTCATTTGACGACGCGGTGCCATTGTTTGATTGTTGATAATAATGGTAATGTTCGATTCTTGAATAGGACAGTCTGAGTGGAGGGCTTTTGGAGGGCTGTTGGAGGATAAAATAATGTGCAACAAATTCAAAGTAATTAAAACAGGCAATCGAATTTTGGAGAAGGTGGGAATGGGGAGTGTATATTGAACACCACAAATATCCGAAAACACTTTCAAATTAGTCTCTTGAATTAACGAAACAAAAATTACACCGCAAGAAATTCCTAAAACACTTTCAAATTAAACTAAGCCTATTAAAATGTAAAATTGAAACTGTTCCACCACACGACACCGTCCCAGGCAGTTGCTCGATGTGGTTTCCGAGTGCTTAAAACTTATAAAATTGTTGGCCCTTAACACCTATCACTATATCTCCGTTATTAAAGGACTGTTCTCAAGTCACAGGCTCTGCATTCTCCCGGCCTTACCGTAGTCTTTGGCCTCGGAGCGTGCCTGACAACGAATCATCACCTGCACAGGAACCTGTGTTCCACAGTGACTTGAGAAGAACCCTTAAAGGAAGTTAGTTTTTCGGTGCTGGGTTTAATCCAAGAACTCTTTGGTGGGGGAAGGATGAGGTTGGGGAATACGTTACTTGAATATTGAAGACCAGACGTGTGATTCCCCACGGAGGTGTGGCAACAGGATAGAATGTTGCGATGGAAGCCTCGATAACCTATGAGTGTTTCGTAAAAAGGAAAAGTTACAATAAAAAAAGATAGAGATGTGAAGAAAAACCGCATTCTTAATTAATTAAAACATAGTTTTGTTGTGAAAATCTTCAAATCAACATAAAAAAAGTTTTGTTTCTTTTGCACTTCAGCTTTTGACAATAATTATCCATAAATGAAATTTTAGAATTTCGTTCCAATATTTTTGGGACCATTCCATTTTTAAAAAGTATTATACAGTAGATCTTTCTTTTGCAAAAGTCATTCAAATTTTAAAAACTACGTTCCAACGTTATGGTGATCCTTTTCATTTTTAAAACCTTGATCGATTGTTTGGAAGGTGCCACAGAAAAGGTTTTTATCAAAAAGTTGGAACGCAGTCAATCAATCAATGAAACATCTTATCCCAAAAAACAGTTTACTTAGAAAGATTTTGATCAAAAATTTCCTTTAATTAACCTAAATTGATTATTAGAATGGTGTAACATGGAATGCAGGCAATTTTTCATCTAGAAATAACATTCACAGATTTAAAGCGTTGGTGTTTTGTTACAGATTTTCAATGTTTTGGCACCGTTCCCCTTCAACATTGGAATTGGTTTTTTGTTAAAGAATTTTTAGGAATAGTTTCCATATGCACAATCAATTCCAATTTTGAAGACTAAATGTTGACTTAAACTTAACAAACACAGTATTTCCTTGTATTATAGCCTGCAATTTGCAAAAGGACTGCGTTTAAAAAAATTCTTGGCACCGTTCCCTATTCAACATTAAATTGGTGGTTTGTTGCAGATTTTCAAATGGAAATTTTCTCATGCATAATAAATTTCGTATTGAAGAATCGATGTTGGCTAAGACTTAGTAAA
Source organism: Daphnia magna (assembly GCF_020631705.1). NCBI lineage: Eukaryota > Metazoa > Arthropoda > Branchiopoda > Diplostraca > Daphniidae > Daphnia > Daphnia magna. The sequence continues at coordinate 9,382,733 of NC_059190.1, forward strand.
TCCAGTATTTGTTACAAATTGTATCCACATTTGGCAAAGGAGAGTGTTTTAAAAAGTTAAGGCATCGTTCCCTTTTCAACTTATGAATTAATGGTTTGACACAAATTTTCTGAGAGCAGTTTTAAAATACACAAATAATTCCAATGTAAAATGGGAAAATTTAGCTTATAAACTTAATAAACTTAGTCTTTGATTCAGTTGTGACCTGCAATTGTGAAAGGACTGTGTTTTTCAATATTCTTGCTACCGTTCTCTCTTCAACATTGCAATTGGTTGATTGATACAAATTTCATAAAACAATTGTCTTGTCAATAACCAGTTCTTTTATAGTATACTACCTGTTTGTTTGGTTTTTTTAACTGTGGACGGGGCGTGCTCTTTGTAAACGTGTGTAATTTTTCTTGGAAAACTTCTATTATTATTTTGTCTGCTTTTATTTGGGTTTTACGTTTCCTTTCATCGGCCATCTATTGGTCAAATATTGACTTTCATACTGCTGACGAAGAAGAAAAGAGGGCGCTAAAGAATAGAAATTTTTACAGCGCAATGTTTTAGAGTTCATGGTTCATACATCATGGCGGCACAAAATCTGCTGGACGACATGTCTGATTCACTCTCGATTTCTGTCGGCGACGAAAATGTGGAAGACATAGACAGTATTTTATCCCAAATACCGCTTTTAGAGACCGGGGGAAAATATACCATAACTGACTGCACCGAAGAATCGATGATAGAAGAGGAAGAGGAAAAGATGAAACAAAGAACGGAAAAAGAGATTGAGTATTTACAAAGTGAAAGAAATGAACAGAGGAAAACAATAAATATAAAAATTGGCAAAGAAATGATGGAAGAAGAAGAGGAAAATGTAGAAAGAGAGCTAAGGGAGAAGAAGAGAAAGATTGATATGGAAGGAAGAGAAATAGAAATAAAACTAAGGGAACTAACGAAGAAGAAGAATGCGGAAATGGAGAAAAAAAAAAGCGGCAGAATTGCTCCGGTATCGAAAGTATCCGGAAAACAAAGCATCAGATTTGCTGAGGGAGCTGGAAAAACGGGCCGAAGAAGCACGCTACACCGCCATTCAGTAATATTTTTTTTAACCTTTTGTTGCATGAATTTATTTTTTATTTTAACAGGTTTAAAACAGTTAGTCTAGAGGGAAATGTTTAAAAGGAAATGTAGCCTATAAATTTAGCATTGTATTGTATTATTACTATTATTTCAGGCAACAATAGAAAGAAAAGGCAAAGGACTGCGTTTCAAAATTTTAGGCACCGTTCCCTGTTCAGCATTGTAATTGGTTGTTTGTAACATGTTTTCAAACAACAGCTCTCTTATGCAAATCAAATCCAATGTTGAAGAAGGAATGTTGGTTAAAATATAAGAAACCAAATCATTGCTTCTGTTGTTGCCTACAATTGGCAAAGGACTGCTTTTCCAAAATTTTGTCACCGTTCCCTGTTCAGAATTGTAATTGGTTGTTTATAACATATTTTCAAACAACTGCTCTATTATGCAAAATCAATTGCAATGTTGAAGAAGGAATGTTGGTTAAAGTATAAGAAACACAGTCATTACTTTTGTGGTTGCCTACAATTGGCAAAGGACTGTGTTTCCAAAATTTTAGGCACCGTTCCCTGTTCAGCATGGTAATTACTGGTTTGTTACAGATTTTTCAAAAACAATTTTCTTATACACAATCAATTCCAATGATGAAGATCAAATGTTGTCTAAAATATGAAAAAAATTTAAAAGTCATAGCTTTTCAAAGGAAAACTACCTTTTACGCAACCAATTGCAATATTAAAGTGGGAATTTTGCGATTGCAGTATTGGGAATGGTGTCTTAGATTTTGAAAATACCCGCCTATGTAGAATTGAAATGGAAAAAACATTAATAAAATTTATTATTTTGTATTAGGGCACGGAAAAATTCAACCACAATGGACAAACTGGTGACCGAAGCAAGACAACATCTTCATATGCTGAGGTGCCGGAGAGTTGCGGAAGAGCAAAAAGAGAAGAATAGCAATAGTGCTGGCAAGAAATAGATATTGTCTTACGTGTATTCGCATTTCGTCATTCAACAATCGTAATAAAAATTAACAAACGATGGTTACATTTAAAAGCTAAACTTTTGTGGTTGGGTAGAAGGTAAACTCAGGTCAACACTCAATCTATGTTCCATGGCTGGTGCACTGACGTCTGTTTGTTTACCTATTTCAAAGTGACACATGACGTCAAATCGACCAATAAAGTAAACATTTATGGAGCTGTTAAAAAGACAAAGGATATGTGGCTGTTTGAGGGATGAAAAGGGAACGGTCTCTCAAAAGTGTGAGAAAACAGTCAATGGGGCTGTTGAGAACCCAATGAATTAGTGGTTGTTTGAGGGCTGCAAAAGGGAAGGGTCTCTTTAAAGTGTAGGAACGCAGTCAGAGGAGCTGTTGAGAACAGTATCCAATAGCTGTGGTTTGAGGGCTGCAAAAGGGAACAGTCTCTTAAAAGTGTGAGAACGCAGTCAGTGGATCTGTTGAGAACAGTATGCAATAGTGGTTGTTTGAGGGCTGCAAAAGGGAACAGTCTCTTAAAAGTGTTGGAACGCAGTTAGTGGAGTTGTTGGAAAAGTAAGCAATAGATGTTGAGGGCTGCATAAGGGAACAGTCTCTTAAAAGTGTTGGAACGCAGTTAGTGGAGTTGTTGGAAAAGTAAGCAATAGTTGTTGAGGGCTGCATAAGGGAACAGTCTCTTAAAAGTGTTGGAACGCAGTGAGTGGAGCTGTTGAGAACAGGATCCAATAGCTGTTGTTTGAGGACTGCAAAAGGGAACGGTCTCTTAAAAGTGTTGGAACGCAGTCACTGGAGCTGTTGAGAACTTAATGCAGTGGTGGTTGTTTGAAGGGTGCAAAAGGGAACAGTCTCTTAAAAGTGTTGGAACGCAGTCAGGGGAGCTGCTGAGAACAGTATCCAATAACTGTTGTTTGAGGAATGCAAAAGGGAACGGTCTCTGAAAAGTGCTGGAACACAGCCAATGGGGCTGTTGGGAAACCAAAGATTGTTGAAAAATTGGAAAAAAAAATGGAAAATAAAAATTGCTGGTTGTTTGAGGGATGCTTAAGGGTACGGGCTCTGAAGGGTTTTGAAACACAGTCAAAAGGCTGTCAACAACAAAATGAATTGGTGGTTATTTGAGGGATGCAAAAGGGAACGGTCTCTGAAGATTGTTGGAACGCAGTCAGAGGAGCTGTTGAGAACAAAATGAAGTGGTGGTTGTTTGAAAGGGTGCAAAAGGGAACGGTCTCTTAAGAGTGTTGGAAAGCACTCAATGGAGCTATTAAAACCACAATAAATTGGGGCTTGTTTGAGGGATTCAAAAGGGAACGGTCCCTGAAAAGTGCTGGAACGCAGACAATGGTGCTATTGACAACCCAAGGCAATGGTTGTTGTTTGAGGGCTGAAGAAGGGAAGAGTCTCTCAAAAGGGTTGGGACGCAGTCAATGGGTCTTTTTGAAAACTCAAAGATTAGGTTGTTGTTTGAGGGATGCAAAAGGGAACGGTCTCTGAAAGGTGTTGGTATGCAGTCAATGGAGTTGTTTAAAAACCAAAGAATATGTTGTTGTTTGAGGGATACAAAAGTGAACGGTCTCTGAAGGGTGTTGAAACACAGTCAAAGCTGGCAACAACAAAATGAATTGGGGCTTGTTTAAAGGATGCAAAAGGGAACGGTCTCTCAATGGTGTTGGAATGCAGTCAATGGAGCTAATCATAATACAATGAATTGGTGGTTGTTTGAGGCATGCAAAAGGGAACGGTCTCTGAAGGGTGGTGAAAAGCAGTCAAGAGAGCTGTTAGTAATACATTGTAATGTTGGTTGTTTGAGGGAATCAAAAGGGAACGGTCTCTTAATTTGGTTGGAACGCAGTCAGGGGAGCTGTTGAGAACAGTATCCAATAGCTTTGGTCTGAGAACTGCAAAAGGGAACGGTCTCTTAAAAGTGTTGGAACGCAGTCAGTGGAGCTGTTGAGAACAAAATGAAGTGGTGGTTGTTTGAAAGGGTGCAAAAGGGAACGGTCTCTTAAGAGTGTTGGAAAGCACTCAATGGAGCTATTGAAAACTGTGAAGTTTAAATAAACTGACACAATATATATGCAATTAACTGTGGTCGTTTATTTAAACTACTTCAAGTATGTCACACAATATCTGTCTTATAGTACTTACAATCTGTTCGGGAGAGAGATGCTGCTAAGCAGTCAGGAGAGGAAGTTGCCCTCTTGACTGCTAGATGGCGTAGTTTGCCGTTCTAACACTTTCCCTAAAACACGACATACATATGAAACAAGAAATAGTATAAACGGGATAAGGGGTTTGAAATCTCTCCCTCAAACATAACATCAGCATGGAGAGAATATGTGGGGAGAAAAATAGAGACAACCGATTATAGCATGATTAACGAGTTTGCCATTAGACACTTTCCCTCAAACACGGTATCAAAAATAGACAAAGAAGGACTCGTGAAAAAACGTTATTCCTTTTTACCTACACTAATCTTTTCTCTGTTTTTCTCAAATGGAATCCTTGGGAGGGGCTTGGTAAAGATATCGGCCAATTGGTTCTCAGATTTCACGAACAATACCTCGATGAGTCCGTCTTCATCCATTTTGCGAACAAAATGATAACGGTTGTCAACATGTTTTGTCCGTGGATGTAACTCCGGGTTGCAAACTAGTCGCACAGCACCTTGATTGTCGCAGAAAAGCGGAACTTTGAAGTTAATTCCAGTGAAGTCGTTGTGTAGGGTTCTCAGCCACACAGCTGTTTTTGTCGCTTCGCTGGCCGACACGTATTCCGCCTCGGTGGTGGACAGCGCAACACATTTCTGTTTCTTACTGCTCCAGGCCACTGGCCCTCCATGAAAGAAGAAGATATTTCCAGAAGTGGATGTTCGGTCATTGATATCGCCAGCAAAGTCCGCGTCGCAGTATCCCATAATGACGTTCTCTTCATCGCCGCCAAGCCAAAGTCCATAGTTGTGCGTGGCAATCAAGTATGCAAAGATTTGTTCTACGGCTTCCCAGTGTGACAAGTCCGGTTTTTGACAGTGTTTCGCTACTTGTCCAACAGCATAGGAGATGTCAGGTCTGGTGGAGATTGCAAGATAGAGAAGGGCTCCTACCGCCTCTCGATACGGGAAATTCGACGAGTCTGATGCAAGCCTGCTCCGTTTCAGCTTTTTGGATGGGTCAGCAGGGACGGATTTAGGAGACAAATTTCCCATACCAAATCGGTCGATCAACTTCACGACCATGTGCTGCTGGCTTAAGTGGATTTCTTGTTGATTAGGTCTCTCGTAATATCCGTGCCTAGAAAACGAGTGGGGGGACAGTTCGTCCTCCAAATTGCTCAAACACATGCTTGGCAAGTGCATCCAGGGCTTCCGTTGTTGTTGCTGCCATAAATAGATCATCCACATGGGCCAAAACAATTAAAATGAAGTTTTGATCTCTGAGCACGTAGACACATTTATCAGCATTGGATTTCACCAAGTGCTTGCCTTTGTGTGAGAAGGTTCCAAGAACTCGGTCCAGCAGTTGATACCAAAGGCGGGGCGCTTGTTTAAGACCGTAAATTGATTTTTGCAGCTCGCATACCCATGATTCTTTCCCCTTTTAAGGAAGCCCTGAGGTTGTTTCATGAAGATTTTCTTGTCCAGTTCTGAATACAAGAACGCCGTTTTGATGTCGATTTGTTTGGCATACAAGCCACGGGACGCAACCTCAGCGAGTGTTGCTTTGACAGCTTCTTGATGAGCGACAGGAGAGAACACCTCGTCGTAGTCACGGCCAAACTTTTGACGGCAACCAATAGCTACAAGACGTCCCTTGTATCTCTCCGGCACACCTTCGTAACCTGGTTAAATTTTTCCAATCCATTTGCAGTTGATAGCAGTGTATCCGGGCGGCAGTTTTTCAACTAGCTTCCAGGTGTTGTTTTTCTCCAGAGAGTCAAATTCCTCTTTGAATGCCGCCATCCACTTTTCAGGACAATCAGACGCTACTGCTTGATTATAACTCTGAGGCTCAAATGGCTCGGCAACGAGAACTAATTCGTTAGTACGAAACTCATCGAGAAGCACCATATTAGCTTTATCCGCCAGACTTCTTTTGTACTCATTGTACCTCGCACTATATTGAGGTGCTCTGCTTGATCGACCATCGCGCCATCTGCCAAGTATCAGTGGCTCCTCCCCAGGTAGACTTTGAATTAGCTCGACAGGATTCACGGCTGGTGGTGCAGGAATATGTCCAGGTGACACTGGCGCTTGATCATCGACTTCCATTGGTTCGGCTTCAGAATTCACATCATGGTCAGCTTCTTGAAAAACACCAGACGGGCTATGACCCAGAACCCAGTCATCGATCTGTCCAATTTCAGATAATTCTTCGACCGTTACGAACGATATTTGATCATCAGTGTCGTCTTCTTCGCTACAGTCCAGGTCATCGTTCGGCTCAATGACGCCGATTTCACGGTTGATCGTGCTTGGTGTCACGGCAGGAGCATTGACTTGGTCTAGTGAGGGATTTACACCCTCGTCATCCAGTCCGAGTATTGTAGATACAATGTGGAACGGTTCAAAGTTCTGTAGAGACATGTTCGTTTGATTTGTTTTTGACTCTAGAACATCAGTGATAAGGAGCGTTTCGTCGAAACGGACACTAAGACTTGTGGTATACTCCCGTGTAGCCGGATTCCATAGAATCCATCCTTTTTGACCATCGCCATAACCGACAAACCAGCATGGCTTCGATTTTGGGTCCAGACTTTTTCTAACTGGATCAGGTGTGTGGGGATAAGCTCGGCAACCAATCACTCGCAAATTACTCAGATCTGGCTTGGTGCCGAAGAACAGTTCGTATGGCGTTTTTGTGGAGGTGGAGGAGATGACACGGTTGAGAACGTACACCACGCCGATCAAAAATCTCCCCACAGCTCCAGCACAGACCTAGGAGCTTGTTCAAACATGTTGGTGATTTTGTTTGAGCGTGTATAGATTATGCTCCGGACTGCCTCCATCCCAGTCCTATTCATCCTTTCCGCCACACCATTCTGTTGTGGAGTGTATCTGCATGACGTTTGATGGACAATGCCATGTTCTTCCAGTCTAGTCTTCAAATAATTGCTGCGAGTTCAGTGCCTTGATCACTTCTCACAATTTTCACTTTGTTTCCAGTCGAGGTTTCGACAAAGGCAATGAAATTAAGAAGATGGCCAGCAGCTTCAGATTTTCTTTTCATCAATTTGACTGACGTCCATCCAGAGTAATCGTCTTTGAAGATTGTGTAGCATATTTCACCTCTTGTGGTGGGAATAGAGACAAATCCAACGTCCGTGTGAATGATACCACCAGCTTCTGTCGCTCTGGTTCTACCAGGTGGGAATGGAGAACGCATCATCTTCCCAAGTGCGCATCCTTCACATACACAGTCGGTTTTACATCTTTTTGTTGAGACATCAAGTCCTTTAACAGCACCAATTCGGTTTTGTCTTATGATGGTTTGGTCGTTGAGATGGACAAGACGGAGATGTGCAAGACGAAGAGAAATTTCACCATGGGCAGCAGCATTAGCAGTTTCTTCTTCGTGATCAATGAGCTTTGGGACAATTTTCAAATGATAAAGTGACTTTCCCAGCTTTTGACCGACCATTATTCCAGCACCATCCTTCGTAAACTCCACGTCGTCACCGCTAAAGTTTACATTAATACCCATGTCGGCCGCACGACCGATCGAGTAAAGGTTTACACCCAGTTCAGGGACGTAGAGAACTTCTTTTAATTCGCCCTCCAAGACTTTTCCATTGACGTAGGAGTGAATCGGAACAGTCCCAATGCCGGTTGCGTGAAGAATTGTGTTGCCAACACCATTCACCGTCCAAGAGCCCGGAGGTATATCACGAAGATTTTCAAAATAAGACCGGTTGCTCATCATGGGATGAGTGGCGCCAGAGTCAGCGTAGATGTACTCGGGTCGGCGTACTAGATGACACAGTGACGTCAAACCGGCGAAGGTTTTCTTGTTCGATTCAGGGTCAAAATCGCGATTCTTGTTATGAGTGGCACCACGAGCCTCCTTCTGGTCAGCCTGTTTCTTGTCTGGACAGTTGTAATTTCTGTGACCAGGCTTGCCACACGACCAGCAGACCCCACGACTGGATTGACTCGAGTTGCCGGCTCTGTTGCCGTCGCGATAGTCTCTACCATTATTTCCACTACCTCTACTGCCGCCACGATAGTAGGGATTAAAATTCGATGGTTTGCCTCGATAATTGGAATTTCGATATTCATACTGTAAACTTTGATCTTTACTGTTATTGTCCGACCGCGTTGCCAACGCATTTTCAGCCGCAGACTTCAGTCTAAGGGGAGTGTGGCAAAGAAAGCCACATCTTGGGGACTTATAATCCCGTTACTTCTATCATTCAGCTTTCTTTCCTCTTCCGATAGTTTGGCTGTGAGATTGGCCATGGTCTGATCAGCCACTGGTAGACCACTCCACATTGTCTCGAACACAACATAACTTGGGGGTAGAGTTTGGATGATTTTTGACACGATCATATCAACAGTCTGTGGCTGTCCCACGCCTCTAAGCTCCTCTGCCATCTGCCTGAAGACATTGACATGGGTAGTGACCTTATGGTCTGGATTCATCCTGTAGCTGTGGAATTTACCGAGAAGCGATCGGACATTAGATGCTGCAACATCAGCAAACTCAGCCAGTAGCCTTTGCCACATTTCCTGGGCAGTAACAGATCCTTCGATAGAGCTTTGGTAGGTCGGCTCGATGTTAAAATAGATCAATTGTTGGGCTTGCAGATCTTTATTCACCCAAGTTTCAATCTCAGCTTGATTAGTAACTGGGGCTACTCCTGCACCGTTGGACCCAGCACCTGTAGACAGGATAGATGTCAGATTAATTTGCTTTTCTCCCTTCTTTTCCTTAAAAAATTTAGAATAGGATGCTGACTTGTTTTCCAGATGCACACAGTGCCTAACCACTGCTTCTGCTTAATCACAAGCCACAAAAAAGAATTGTCTGTGCACAGTTAGATTAACACGTGCTTTAAAATCAGTGTTGCTCATTCACACAAGTGACTTGAGACAGACAGTCTGACTGCACAGTTAATTAATCATGTGCCTTATAATCAGTTTTTGCTCATTCACATTAGTGACCTGAGACTTGCATTCTGACTGCACAGTTAAATTAACATGTGCCTTACGATCAGTTTTTGCTCATTCACATTAGTGACCTGAGACTCGCATTCTGACTGCACCTTTAAATTAACATGTGCCTTACAATCAGTTTTTGCTCATTCACATTAGTGACCTGAGACTTGCATTCTGACTGCACAGTTAAATTAACATGTGCCTTACGATCAGTTTTTGCTCATTCACATTAGTGACCTGAGACTCGCATTCTGACTGCACCGTTAAATTAACATGTGCCTTACAATCAGTTTTTAAATTCGGAGCAACACCGGCTTAGTTGAACAGGCCACATGAGCATGGTTCGACTGGCCACACTGGAAACACAAAGTTTGATATTTAACACGAGGGCACTTTTGTTACCTGATGAGGCCTGGGTTCAGTGCCTAAGACAATGTTCTCTAGTCTCAGCACCTTAAGCTTGAGCATGATGGCATAGCGAAATTGTGGAAAGTTAATTCCGTTGAAACGAGCAAACTCTCGTCTCTCGGTAATGGATTCGTTAGACATACTTTGAGTTACGTAACTCTGGGCCCATAACCTGTGAAGTTTAAATAAACTGATACAATATACAGTACCCACTCTAAAGTATCCGCACACCCGAGAGAACCTTATGGGAAAACGCTGTTTTTGGTTTGTTCCCTGGCTATAGTTTTCATTCAATGCGAATGAAAATTTTTTGCCAGGTTCTCTAGGGTAGTGCAAATTATAGTAACTTTTGAAGATTTTTTTGTTTGTGGGAAGGGTTGGTTTTTGTCCAAGGCAAAAGTATCCGGACAGCCGAGAGGGCTATATGTAACTGAGGCTACTTTAAGTGGCTCGTGTTACTAAAGGGAATGGGCTAGGGAAACTTAAACGGTCTTAAAAAAAGATCTGCGTTACCTCTATCACACATTAAAATATTTATACTGTAGGATTTTTTTGTCAATTTAAAACCTACCCTTAAACTTATTTCCGTAAAACTACTCGTTTTTCGGCATCAAACACGGTTGCCAGTTTACGATAATTATTAATTTTCCCCTTTTTGAGAAACACCAAAGGACCAATTCGGTTGCATCTTCTCTCACCAGAGGCGCTTTCAGGTTGTGATGGAGGGGGGGGGGCGCGCAAACAGAAAATTTTCCAAAAAATCTTTTTGGTTCTAATTTAAATATTTTTCTTATAGTTGAAAAAGAATACAAAAGGATTATGAAATTTTTGCCAGTCTACTTTATTATTTCTACCCGCGAACACTGAAACTATGACTGGTGGAAAAAAAAAGAATTGTCAGCTGAAGAAAGATGGGAAATCATTGGTTACCATAAGGTAAAACACTCAATTCGCCAAATTAGTAAACTAACTGGCTTCAAATGTTCCACAGTGTTTGATACGATCGCTCGTTTTAAAAAAACAAATAGTGTTTCAAGTCTACCAAGAAGTGGTCGTCCGCCAGCGTTATCTCCATCTGACAGTCGTTATTTAAGGTTGTGCTCAATAAGAGATCGTCGAAAATGTGTACCCATTTTAACGGAAGAATTCAACGCTGGTCGTCAATTCCCTGTTTCAAATACCGTGTGTAGAAGATCATTGCTATCGTCGAGTCTTCATGGAAGAGTAGCCGCCAGGAAACCTTTACTTAGCCTTCGCAACGTCAAGAAAAGACTAGCCTTTGCTAGAAAACATGTGAAGTGGTCCAAAAGTAAATGGGCGAAGGTTCTCTTTACGGATGAATCTAAGTTTGAATTGTTCGGAAGTAAAAGACGAGTATTCGTTCGTAGGATGCCAGGGAAAGATTCATCAAAGAGTGTCTAACGCCTACAGTAAAACACGGTGGTGGAAGTATTATGGTTTGGGGAGGGATTTCTACTAGTGGTGTCACGCTTTTGAAGCGTATAGTAGGAATTATGGATCAAAAAGGTTTATCATAACATCTTAGTCCGTACTGCACTACCGGAGGGAAAACGCCTAATTGGGAAGGGATTCGTTTTTCAAGAAGACAACGACCCCAAACATGCTTCCAAATTCTGCAGAAATTATTTGGAAAAGAAAGAAAAATCGGGTATAATTTTGGGTATAGTACGTTCGTTACATCTCTTATTATTATGGTTTAATTTTTTGTTACAGGTGATGTTATAAGAATGATTTGGCCGCCACAAAGCCCTGATCTTAACCCTATCGAAGCTATGTGGGACTACTTAGATTCAAAAATAATGAAAAGTACCAGGACGTCACCAGATAAGATGTGGGAGAAGGTTCAAGAGGCATGGAATGGCATACCCCAAAAAAATTCTCAAAAAGTATATCTTTTCGATGAATAAGAGATGTAAAGCTGTCATTGCCGCGAAAGGTGGTCACACCCACTACTGAAAGAAATAAATTTGAATCCGCACTGATTAAGTTAATTGTATTCATGTGAGTTTGCTCATACAACTAAGAATCATTCGACCAGCCTCCTTCGGCTTTTACAACTTTAACTAATCGTTTAGGAAGAGTATAAATTGTTTCAATCAGGTAAGCTTCACGATCCATAACATTCCAACATTTATGCAGTTCACACCACAAATCATGTTCATTAAAAACTAAAGTTCCAGAAAGTTTCTTGATCATTTGCCTATATACAGTCTCCAAAGGCATAAGATCTCCAGATTTTCTGGGCCAATCTTCCATCACTTTCATACCACTACGAGTGATAAACTCACTTACTGACTTAGCAGTGTGAACGGGGAAATAATCATGGACAACTGTTCTGTCATTGCAGTACGGGAGCACATGAAGGCCTAGCAATTCTTTATACTGGCTGGTATCGAGCCTAGAGTTCAGTTTCTTCATAACATTGGGCCCACGATCAACCATAATGCAACTCCATACAGCAACTGAGTTCTTGACACTTTTTCCGTGGCTACCAGAGTGCAAACTAATCTCTCCTGTACTGCTGAAGCTATAAACGCAAAGAATGTTTCAGGAATCGTTCTAACATACATATTAAAGTAAAAATTCAACATACCAGAAGCGTTGTTCGTCAACAAATATAGAATGGATCAATATTTCTTCAAAACTTAAATACTTATGTGCAAACTGCTTCCTCCTAATCATCGTTTCAATGTCCAGTATTGGAATAAAGTCTGCCATTTCGATTTCACATGAAAATCAAAATAAGAAGACCGGCTAATTACTTTTTCAAACGTCTCGGCACAACTATTTCGTCTACATAATCACAACATTAAAATATTTGTAGCGCCTCTGGTGAGAGAAGATGCAACCGAATTGGTCTTTTTGTGTTTCTCAAAAAAGGGGAAAAATTAATAATTATCGTAAACTGGCAACCGTGTTTGATGCCGAAAAACGAGTAGTTTTACGGAAATAAGTTTAAGGGTAGGTTTTAAATTGACAAAAAAAATCCTACAGCATAAATATTTTAATGTGTAATAGAGGTAACGCACATCTTTTTTTTAAGACCGTTTAAGTTTCCCTAGCCCATTCCCTTTAGTAACACGAGCCACTTAAAGTAGCCTCAGTTACATATAGCCCTCTCGGCTGTCCGGATACTTTTGCCTTGGACAAAAACCAACCCTTCCTGCAAACAAAAAATCTTCAAAAAGTTACTATAATTTGCACTACCCTAGAGAACCTGGCAAAAAATTTTCATTCGCATTGAATGAAAACTATAGCCGGGGGAACAAAGCAAAAACAGCGTTTTCCCATAAGGTTCTCTCGGGTGTGCGGATACTTTAGGTGGGTACTGTATATGCAATCAACTCTGGTCGTTTATTTAAACTACTTCAAGTATGTCACACAATATCTGTCTTATAGCACTTACAATCTGTTCGGGAGAGATGCTGCTAAACAGTCAGGAGAGGAAGTTGCCCTCTTGACTGCTAGATGGCGTAGTTTGCCGTTCTAACAAAAACACAATAAATTGGGGCTTGTTTGAGGGATTCAAAAGGGAACGGTCTCTTAAAAGTGTTGGAACACAGTCAATGCAGCTGTTGAAAACCCAAAGAATAGGTGGTTGTTTGTGGGATGCAAAAGGGAACGGTCTCTGAAGATTGTTGGAACACAGTCAATGGAGCTGGTGAAAACAAAATGAGTTGGGGCTTGTTTGAGGGATGCAAAAGGGAACGGTCTCTCAATGGTGTTGGATACAGATAATGGAGCTGGTGAAATCACAATAAATTGAAGATTGTTTGAGGGATGCAAATGGGAACGGTCTATTAAGGGTGCTGGAAAGCAGTCAATGGAGCTGTTGAGAACATAAAGAATGTGTGATTGTTGAGGGATGAAAAAGGGAACAGTCTCTGATTGGTGTTGAAACGCAGTCAAAGCTGTCAACAACAAAATCAATTGGTGGTTGTTTAAGAGATGCAAAAGGGAACAGTCTCTGAAGATTGTTGGAACACAGTCAATGCAGCTGGTGAAAACAAAATAATTGGGGCTTGTTTGAAGGATGCAAAAGGGAATGGTCTCTCAATGGTGTTGGAATGCAGTCAATGGAGCTAATCAGAATACAATGAATTGGTGTTTGTTTGAGGGATGCAAAAGGGAACGGTCTCTGAAAGGTGGTGAAAAGCAGTCAAGGGAGCTGTTAGGAATACATAGTAATGTTGGTTCTTTCAGGGAAGCAAAAGGAAACGGTCTCTCAAAGGTGTTGGAATGCAGACAATGGAGCTAATCATAATACAATGAATTGGTGGTTGTTTGAGGGATGCTAAAGGGAACGGTCTCTTAATCTTGTTGGAACGCAGTCAAAGGAGCTGTCCAAAACACAAATTAATAGTGGTTGTTTGAGGGGTGCAAAAGGGAACGGACTCTGAAATTTGTTGGAATGCAGTCAAAGGAGATGTTAAGAAAACAAAGATTATGTGGTTGTTTGAGGGGTGCAAAAGGGAACGGTGTCTTAATCAGTTGTTAGTACTCAATGAATTGATGCTTGTTTGAGGGAAGCAGAAGGGAACAGTCTATGAAAGGTGTTGGAATGCAGTCAATGGAACTGGTTGGAATACAATGAATTGGTGATTGGTTAAAGGGATGCAAAAGTGAACGGTCTCTAAAAAGTGTTGGAACACAGTCAGGGGAGCTGTTGGGAACAGAATGCAACAGTGGTTGTTTGAAGGCTGCAAAAGGGAACGGTCTGTAAAGAGTATTGGAAAGCAGTCAAAGGAACTATTGAAAACACAAAGAATTTGGGCTTGTTTGAGGGATTCAAAAGGGAACGGTCTCTAAAAAGTGCTGGAACGCAGTTAATTGAGCTGTTAATAGTGGCTGTTTGAGAGCAGCAAAAGAAAACGGTCTCTTAATAGTGTTGGAACGCAGTCAGGGGAGCTGTTGAGAAAAAAATGCAGTGGTGGTTGTTTGAGGGGTGGAAAAGGGAACGGTCTCTTAAAAGTGTTGGAACACAGTCAGTGGAGCTGTTGAGAACAGTAAGCAATAGTGGTTGTTTGAGTGCTGCAAAAGGAAACGGTCTCTGAAGATTGTTGGAACACAGTCAATGGAGCTGGTGAAAACATAATTAATAGTGGTTGTTTGAGGGCTGCAAAAGGGAACGGTCTCTTAAAGTGTTTGATACAGTCAATGGAGCTGGTGAAAACACAATGAATTGAGGCTTGTTTCAGGGATGCAAATGGAAACGGTCTCTTTAGGGTGCTGGAAAGCAGTCAAAGGAGCTGTTGAGAACATAAAGAATGTGTGATTGTGGAGTGATGCAAAAGGGAACGGTCAGTCAAAGGTGTTGGAATGCAGTCAAGGAATCTGTGAACAACACAATGAATTGGTGGCTGTTTGAGGGATGCAAAGGGAACAGTCTCTGAAGATTGTTGGAACACAGTCAAAGGAGCTGGTGAAAACAAATGAATGGGGGCTTATTTGAGGGATGCAAAAGGGAACGGTCTCATAAAAGTGTTGGAACGCAGTCAGTGGAGCAGTTGAGAACAAAATGCAAAAAGGTTTTTGAGGGGTGCAAAAGGCAACCGTTTATGAAATTAATTGGAATGCAGTCAATGAAGCTGTAAAAAAACAAAGAATATGTGGTTGTTTGAGGGATGCAAAAGGAACGGTCTCTTAAAAATGTTGGAATGCAGTCAGTGGAGCTGTTGGGAACAAAATTGCAGTAGTGGTTGTTTGAGGGATGAAAAAGGCAACAGTCTCTGAAATGTGTTGGAATGCATTCAATGTAGATGTTATGAAAACAAAGATTGTGTGGATTTTTGAGGGATGCAAAAGGGAACGGTCACTCAAGGTTGCTGGAATGCAGTGAATGGAGCTGATGAGAAGACAATAAATTGGTGGCTTGAGTTGAAGGAAGCAATTAAACAGTCTATTACAGTTTGTTATTGCATATTTTATTGCTTCAAATTAAAGAATAGTAATGGTAGACGGCGTAGAAAAATGTAAGTATGATGTCGGCCATGTTGGAAAAGACGTGTAAATTTAATTGCGGGAATGCAGGGTTGCGTGATTGGCTACAGCAAAAATCACGTGACTCGCCTGCAACCAATGGCAGCGTGCGCCTACACAAAATTTCTCGGACAAACACACAGACAAATACACAAACAAATCCCGCCCACAAATACCCCATTCGCTTTTATAAAGATAGGAGACTAGTATGGCGGCTCCGTCCCAGGACGGTAATAGGTGAAGTCTAGTATTTAGTCGGACCTTTCCTTAAGCCCCTTAATCCACTTAAAGCCCCCTTAATCCACTTAAAACTTCTTAATCCATGTTAAGCTGTTGAATCCACGTAAAGCCCCTTAGTCTACTTTCAACTTATTAATCCAATTAAAGGTCCTTTAATCCATGTTAAGCCGCTGAATCCACGTAAAGAAACTTAATCTTCTTACCAACTTAATGATCCATTGTATCCTCTTAATCTACTTACAATTTATTAATCCACTTTAAGCTCCCTTAATCCACGCATTGTCATGTCGTACCACCTCATACACGTAACAAACCATTGAGGTAAAACAAATCACGGTTGAGCGCACTTGGGAACTGCCTCCAAGGCCATGCTCCTTACTTGGTCCTTTACTTGCAGTTTTTGTGCTTTACCAATGCCCGTCCCCTGCCCGTCGTCTCCAACCTGTCCGTTGTTTCCGCCCTGCCCGCGGATCTCGCCCTGCCCGCGGATCTCGCTCTGCCCGCGGATCTTGCCCCGTTTTCCCCAGTTCGTCATTTTACCCGCCCTGTCCGCGGGAAATTGGAAAGAAAGAGATTAAGCCTAGCTGGTGGCAGTTCGAACCCTTTTCAAGTAGTCGACCTTTTTCCAGGTAGTCGACCTTTTCCAGGCAGCAAAGTTACGTGAACCCTTTCGAACCAATGGAAGCAAGCGCACTGGAAAAAGGGAACACTCTCTTAATGGTGTTGGAACGCAGTTAATTGAGCTGTCAAGAAAAAAAATGTCAATAGTAGCGCGCGCACAACGATAGTTCCCGGAAAAACAGACAGACAGATACACAAACAAATCCCTCCCACAAATACCCTTTGCGCATTAATAGAAGTAGTAGACGATGCTTGTCCTCTGCCCGTCGTTTCAAACCTGTTATTTGTTTCCGCCATTCCCGCTGGTCTCGCCCTGCCCGCCGTTTTCCTACGTCCGTCCTTTTACGCACCCTGTCCGCGTGAATTCCAAAGAAAAATGTGAAGCCTAAACGGCGGCAGTTCGAATCCTTTTCAGGTGGTTGACCTTTTTCCAGACAGTCAACCTTTTTCCAGGCAGACAAAAGTTACGTGAACCCTCTCGAACCGATGGAAGCGCGCGCACTGGAACAAAAGGGAACAATCTCTTAATGGTGTTGGAACGCAGTCAATTGAGCTGTAAAGAAAAAAAATGCAATGGTGGTTCTTTGAGGGATGAAAAAGGGAAATGGTGTCTAAAGGTTGTTGGAACGAAGTCAATAAACATATTAAGAAAACATGAATTGGTGCTTGTTTAAAGGATGCAAGAGAGAACAATCTCTAAAGGAGTTGTAAGAACTCAATGAATTGGTGGTTGTTGGGATGCAAAAGGGAAAGGTCTCTCAAGTATGTTGGAGTGCAGTAAATGGATCTGTTGAGAACACAAAGAATAGGTGGTTGTTTGAGGGATGCAAAGGAAACAGTCTCAATGGTGTTGGAATGCAGTCAAAGGAGCTGTCCAAATACCATGAATTGGTACTCGTTTAGAACCGCAAAAGGAATGATCTCGTAATTAGTTGTAAGTACTTCAATGAATTGGTGGTTGCTTGAGGGATGCAAAAAGGAACAGTCTATTAAAAGTTCTGGAACGCAGTAAATGGAGCTGTTGAGAACAAAATGAATTGGTGCTTGTATTAAGGGATGCAAAAGGGAACGGTCTCTTAATATTAATGAATAGCAGTCAAAAGAGCTGTCGAGAACACAATGTAATAGTGGTTGTTTGAGGACTGAAAAAGGGAATGGTTTCTTCAAAGTGTTGAAACACAGTCAGTGGAGATGTTGAGAACAAAATGCAGTGGTGGTTGTTTGAGGAATGCAAATGGAAACGGTCTCTTAAAAGTGTTGGAACGCAGTGAGTGGAGCTGTTGGGAATACCATGAATTGTTGCTTGGTTTAAGGGATGCAAAAGGGAACGGTCTCTAATGGTAGTGGAACGCAGTCAATTGAGCTGTTCAGGACAAAGAATAGGTGGTTTTTGAGGGATGCAAAAGGAAATGGTCTCTGAAAAGTTCTGCAATGCATCAAAAAAGGCTGTTAAGAAGTCAAGGAATTGGTGGTTGTTTGAGGGATGCAAAGGGAACGGTCTCTTAAGGGTGTTGGATTGCAGCCAACGGAGCTGTTGAAAAACACAATAATTGGTACTTTTTTATGGGATACCAAAGTGAACGGTCTTTTAATTAGTTGTAAGTACTCAATGAATTGTTGGTTGTTTTAGGGTTTCAGAAGGGAACAGTCTCTGAAAGGTGTTGGATCACAGGAAACGTAGCTGGTGGGAATACAATGAGATGGTGCTTGTTTAAAGAATGCAAAAGGGAACGGCCTCTTATGGGTATTGGAATACAGTCAAAGGAGCTGTCCAGAACACAAAGTAACAGTGGTTATTTGAGGGAAGCAAAGGTAACGGTCTCTCAAGGTTGGGGCACACAGTCAATGGAGCTGTCAAGAACACAAAGTTATAGTGGTTGTTTGAGGGCTGCAAAAGGGAACGGTCTCTTAAAAGTGATGGAATGCTTTCAGTGGAGCTGTTGAGAACAAAATGCAAGGTGGTTGTTTGAGAGGTGCAAAAGGGAGTATACGGCGGCCCGTCCCAGGACGGTAATTGGTGAAGTCTAGTATTTAATTGGACCTGTTTTTAATCCACTTAAAGCCCCTTAATCCACGTATTGTCAAGTCGTACCTCTCCTACACTTAAAAAACAATGGAAGAAAAACAAATCACGGTTGAGCGCACTTGGGAACTGCCCCAAGGCCATGCCTGTGCTCCTTATTTGGTCCGTAGACCGAGGCGGAATTTAGTTCCTCTTTTTTTTTGTGGTTGTCGTTATCACATAAGCTGTGATTTTAGGTTTTTTTTCTTCGGCTCTGGCTATTCTTGTAGGAGAACTTCCTTAAAAACAATGTTTTTCGTGAATACCTTGTTCTTATCTTGTTCCGTGGATTGTGGAATATTCCTAAGTAGCTTGCCCTGTTTCTCTGTTTCTTCGCACTGAACCTTGACACCTTCTCTTGATGTTGCACGCGAGAAAGCGACGTATAGTTGGCCCGTTGAACCGGCTGAAAACGGATTACGGAAGGTAGATGCCTACTCGCTCAAAGTCTGTCCCTGTGACTTGTTGATGGTCATAGCGAAAGCCACAAGCACAGGAAACTGCAATCTTTTGAGTTTGAAGGGCAAGTCAGAGTCCGTGGGAGACATGGACATCCGCGGAAGGAAGACGTGGTGTCCTTTTTGTTTCCCGGCCGCGATCTCTGCCACAATCAGGTTACCGCTGAGCGCCTTGATGATGAGCCTCGTGCCGTTGCAAAGTCCCTGTCGCGAGTCAATGTTCTTGAGAAGAATGACGATGGCTCCTATTTTCAGTTTGAGTTGGTGCGGAGGTAGCCCGGAGACGTTGAAGGTATTTAAAATTTCCGGAGGGTAGTTGGAAATTTCCTCTGGGTCCTCTGAATCGATAGTGTCGATACTTTTGCAGACTTTCAACGCGCCAGGCATCTCGCCAATGATCTTGTTGTTGATCCTAAGACAGTCTTCATTCTTGGGACATAGAATAGCACGGTTACAAACTTGTTCTCTGACGCCTTCGTTTAAGAGAGATCCGATGGATCGCCAAAGACGTGTTCGATTAAGTTAGTTCGAATATTGAGAAGGTCTTGCGGGATTTCGATGAGATCTGGGTCATTGAGCCACGGTGTTTGTGCCAAAGATCCATTTCCCAGTTGAATGAGCCAATCAGCGAAATCTTGACTACCATCGACGGGTGCGCATGTTTTGCACCAATCGAAGCTGTCGAAAAAGAGGCCAAGTTGCGTTATTGGTGATGTTCGCTTCGATGATTTTGACCCTGTTTCCGTGTCTCACAACGAGCAAGCACTGTCTAAAATCGCCGCCGAGCAAGAGGACTTTGCTACCGTAGGGATCGACGCGATTCTTCATGACAGTTTGGAAAAGATGATTGATCGCGTCGAGGGCGTGGTTGGTCTTCATGGTGGCTTCGTCGGAAATTATGAGACTGGCGTTTCTGATCAATTGCGCGTTGTAGCTAGCTTCTTCGATTTTCGATCGTGTCGTCTCGGTTATTGGAGGATAAATCTTGAACTGCGAATGGTAAGTTGTTCCGTCCAGTAACAAAGTGGACGCTATCCCCGTGGAAGCTACTGCGATGACTTGTCTCCCTTGGCCTTGGAGGACGGTGAAGAGGGTGTTGTAGAGAAAGGTCTTTCCCGTTCCTCCAGGGCCGTCCAGGAAATACTGCCTCGGATGAGTTGTTGACATCGTTGACAGCAGTCATGACTTGATCAAAGGCCGCGCGTTGCCCGTCGTTGAGTTGCGCCAACATCATTTCGCCCATCAGTCTCTTTTTCTCTTTGACTGTTTTCGTTGTTCTCTTTCATCTGAGCTTCGACCAGTTGGTTAATCAGATGGAAATCCGGGACAGGCAAGGAGAGATCTTCCATCGTCTGATTGTGGAGACGTAGCTTGTCCTGAATCCATTTCAACGTCAAGTTCTTGGCCACGTTGGCTTCGTGTCCGCTTCTAATGTAGTCTTCCATCAGATGGTTCAGGTTGATTTCAAATAGATGCAGAGCGTCGGAGGGATTGCAGAACAGGCAAATGTCGACCAAAAGCTGCCTCAGCTGAAGAGGCATTTGGAATGCTGCCGCTTGCATGGCTCTAGCCCAAGCAGTGTCGTCTTCCAGCAAATTCAGTGCTATTGCTGCCGCTTTGAAAGTGGGATGGACAACCTGGTCGACTGTTCGCAAATCTTCAAAGCTTGTTGGCCCTTTAACGTTGATGAGAAGCAAACGAAGGCAATGCCGTTCCACCTGTCGAACGCCAACCGTGTATAGACGACCGATGATCTTGGCCCGTTTCACGCGAGGCTTCCACGAATCTGGTTTTCTTGATGAAAACGTAGTGGTGAGGTATTTCTCTGTAGAAATATTGCCGTGCGCTCGTCGACGCGATTCAACTTAAAGAAAGCAGTAAGGTTGGTGTCTCTCGAAGCGGCATTGATGACGGCTTGCATTTCGTTTCCCGGTTGGAAAAAGACGGGCTGCTCGGGGCAAATGGACGGCCAGGCGATAGATGGCATGCAAACGGTCGGAAAGGGTAAACTTGAAGATTCGCCAACAGACTTCCGGCGTGCTGACGTAACGCGCATCAAGATGGCACGTGATTTCGTCCCACTCCACCCCTTGGTTCTTCGCCTTCTGCCAGATGATACGTTCCCACTTTTGATCCATTTTCAGGCAATCGTACCCTTTGTAGACGTACTTGAAGATGTACTTTACGCTGACGATGGATGCGCAGTATTCGAGGTTGATGTGGAGTCATACTTGAGGGATAACTCAAGGGTTGTAAGGAACGACCGATCTGTTGTCAACTTCCGGAATGCGTGTGTCCTCGTTTCAAGCGGTGTACAACGCCCGTATCTCTTCGTCTGTAAGTGGGGTAGCCGTTATCGTTTAGGAGTGTTTCTTGGCTATGTTGCTTCGGGAAAGCCTTTTAGCACTTGTCCCCGTCCATGCAAGGGGATTTTTTGTTGATCAACCCACACGGAACGTGAATCATGTGGGTCATGACGCTCTTATACAGTCTCGGATGCGTTGTACTATCGGGAATTTCCGCGCATATGGTTGCATCCACATCTTCCGCTGTAGCAGGGGCGTCACGCTCGTCGATATAAATGAGCATGTGACAGTGGGGCAATCCACGCTTCTGAAATTCAATGACGTGTATCCGTGCAGTCGCAAATCCCAGCACCTGGCGCTTTTCAATGTCGTTGACCAACTCAATTTTCTTTTGCTGGAAGAATCTTGCGACTATATCGGGTCGATCTGATGCCGACAGATGGCTGGGAATGTTGGCCGTGATTTCCCTCCACTTTGGGTTGCAGGTAAAAGTCAGGAAGAATACTGGCTTGCCGAATTTACCACAGATGGCCATTGCATCTTGGTACGCTTGCTTCATCGCCCTTGGGCTTCCGATGAAACTCGATGGGAGGACGTGATAAGATCCGACTGTAAGGTTTTCTCGTTCGGCGCGATTATGCAAGTAGTCCAAGAGACCGTCGTATTGAGCCACGTGAAGCTCCACCTGATGTTCGCGGATGTACTTGACGCGGTTGGCTTCAATCTTGACGTAAGAATCGACCGTCCATTGCTGAGTGAGTGATCCGCCGGCCAAAACTTTGTTGAAATATTCCCGAATCGACATGAGAAAGCTGTAAAATTCGCACTGCGTGATCGTTTTTCGTCTTCCTTCGCCACGATTCAATCGATGGGGATCGTTATCGTCGTCATCCATTTGCTCCTCTGGTTCCGGTTCTGGTTCTTCCACCAGCTTTTCCACCAGCTAAGGCTTCTACTGGTGCATTTTCTGGCCGCAGCATTTCATCAAGTCTTGGGAGATCGATCTCTTCCTCTTCATCCACATCCATTGCCCGTGCTGCTGCTTCCTCTCTTTCACGTCGTGTAGTGGTGGTATAAGGCATGTTTACATGCCAGCCATCGTCACCGTTGGGGAAGAGCAAAGGGTAAGTCATTGGGTCGCACATGGGCTGTTGTGTGTCAATCTGAACGAATGTTCTCCCTCTGACTGGGATGAAGAGATGGCCACGGATATCTCTCTTCGCTGGCGGCTCACCGTTTGCGCTTTTGAAAATGACAGCAATCTCGTTTGTCGTCGGGCTGTTGTAACGTCTCTGATCTAGATTTCTTCGATCACTGCTGATGATCATTCCTACTGTTTGGTGAGGTAGATTCTCATCTTGGGCTCGGCGGTACTCTTCTTCAAGCACTTGACGCATCATCTTGTAAATGGCTGCGTACGGATTCTTTTCTCGGAGCATTGTGTCCAATTCCTCCATCAAGTTTCTGCAGCATCCTCCGTTTGAGGTGGAAAGCGCTCTGAACTCGCCAGCCTGCGCAGCGTCCATGAAATAAAGATCCGCATACCTAGGATTATTCGTATTGGGGCCGACGGGTGTGGTGTTGTGGTACACTTGACCGTGGATTCTGAAACAATAAGGTCCACGCCCTGGGGGAGATGAAATATTGGCTCCCAACGAAGCAAAAGCGTGAGCGCTGTTGTAATTGCGGATCTTCGTCATAAACGCTTTCGCCTTTGGATGGTGATTCTGCAATAGTTTAACCAGCGGTTGATGGCACTCTTTTTGGAGGAGGGAGAATCACCTTTCCTTTTGCGCAGCATTGGGTGAATTTCTTGTCTGTCGGTTGTTCACCCTTGAAATGCCTGGCATTACATTCGCCGCAATTGACGGTCATTTCTCCACAATCGTGCAATGGAACTCGGTCTTCGGAAGCCAATGTTTTGCAAGCCGCTCTAAGAGTTCTTGGCACTCCCGCACGGTTGCGGGCAGCCAATAGCTCTTCGCGAAAAGTGCTCTCCTCTTCAGTTTCCAATGGTATAATTTCAGCATGTTCCAATGCATTCATGGCACGAAGTAATTCCTCGTCTTCCTCTCTCTCTCTCGCAAACGTTCCATTCGAGATTGACTCTGTTCTCGTCTTTCTTCCCCTTTCTTCTTCTATCTCTGCCGCTCTGTAGTTGGCTGTTTGCTCCTGTTAAGTTCCCTACGTATTTCCGCCTCTTCTTCCGTTTCTTCAACCAGATACATCTGATGACGCAATCTGTCAGCCATGGAACGCGACATCCTCTCTACTACTGTCTCTTAAGCGCGTAGGACTTAATGGCGCAAGTTATCCTCGATCATCCTTACGCGCCTTTCACCATCGGTTTCTGCGTTACGTATAGCTTGCTGTCCTGTTGCTTGATCTCTTAGCCTTGCACGCGTTTCTTCCCTCACTTTCCTCTTCACGCAGAGCTTGCTGTCGCAATGATTGCTCTTGTAGCCTAGCTTGTTGTATTTCGTCTGGCTCTTGAGCTCGGTTTTCTTTACGTCTTTGCGCTTCACGTCCAGACGCACTTGCCTGTCTACTTTATCTTGGGTTTGACGTTGAACTTCTTGATCGAGACGCTGCTTTTTTCTCATCGCGCACATATTGTGCCCTGGCTCTATTGTCATGCAAACGTTTTTTCTAATCTCTGGATCTTCTTGCGCTCTTTTCTCTTTTGCTTCCTATTCTTTTCTGCCTTTTCAGCATCAGTCATTTGACGACGCGGTGCCATTGTTTGATTGTTGATAATAATGGTAATGTTCGATTCTTGAATAGGACAGTCTGAGTGGAGGGCTTTTGGAGGGCTGTTGGAGGATAAAATAATGTGCAACAAATTCAAAGTAATTAAAACAGGCAATCGAATTTTGGAGAAGGTGGGAATGGGGAGTGTATATTGAACACCGCAAATATCCGAAAACACTTTCAAATTAGTCTCTTGAATTAACGAAACAAAAATTACACCGCAAGAAATTCCTAAAACACTTTCAAATTAAACTAAGCCTATTAAAATGTAAAATTGAAACCGTTCCACCACACGACACCGTCCCAGGCAGTTGCTCGATGTGGTTTCCGAGTGCTTAAAACTTATAAAATTGTTGGCCCTAACACCTATCACTATATCTCCGTTATTAAAGGACTGTTCTCAAGTCACAGGCTCTGCATTCTCCTGGCCTTACCGCAGTCTTTGGCCTCGGAGCGTGCCTGACAACGAATCATCACCCGCACAGGAACCTGTTTCACAGTGACTTGAGAAGAACCCTTAAAGGAAGTTAGTTTTCGGTGCTGGGTTTAATCCAAGAACTATTTGGTGGGGAAGGATGAGGTTGGGGAATACTTTACTTGAATATTGAAGACCAGACGTGTGATTCCCCACGGAGGTGTGGGCAACAGGATAGAATGTTGCGATGGAAGCCTCGATAACCTATGAGTGTTTCTGTAAAAAGGAAAAGTTACAATAAAAAAAGATAGAGATGTGAAGAAAAACCGCATTCTTAATTAATTAAAACATAGTTTTGTTGTGAAAATCTTCAAATCAACATAAAAAAGTTTTGTTTCTTTTTGCACTTCAGCTTTTGACAATAATTATCCATAAATGAAATTTTAGAATTTCGTTCCAATATTTTTGGGACCATTCCATTTTAAAAAGTATTATACAGTAGATCTTTCTTTTGCAAAAGTCATTCAAATTTTAAAACCACGTTCCAACGTTATGGTGATCCTTTTCATTTTAAACCTTGATCGATTGTTTGGAAGGTGCCACAGAAAGGTTTTTATCAAAAAGTTGGAACGCAGTCAATCAATCAATGAAACATCTTATCCCAAAAAACAGTTTACTTAGAAAGATTTTGATCAAAATTTCCTTTAATTAACCTAAATTGATTATTAGAATGGTGTAACATGGAATGCAGGCAATTTTTCATCTAAATAACATTCACAGATTTAAAGCGTTGGTGTTTTGTTACAGATTTTCAATGTTTTGGCACCGTTCCCCCTTTAACATTGGAATTGGTTTTTTGTTAAAGAATTTTTATGAATAGTTTCCATATGCACAATCAATTCCAATTTTGAAGACTAAATGTTGACTTAAACTTAACAAACACAGTATTTCCCTTGTATTATAGCCTGCAATTTGCAAAAGGACTGCGTTTAAAAAATTCTTGGCACCGTTCCCTATTCAACATTAAATTGGTGGTTTGTTACAGATTTTCAAATGGAAATTTTCTCATGCATAATAAATTTCGTATTGAAGAATCGATGTTGGCTAAGACTTAGTAAATCCAGTATTTTTAAGGCAAATTGTATCCACATTTGGCAAAGGAGAGTGTTTTAAAGTTAAGGCATCGTTCCCTTTTCAACTTATGAATTAATGGTTTGACACACAAATTTTCACAGAGAGGAGTTTTAGGAATACAGGAAATAATTCCAATGTAAAATGGGAAAATTTAGCTTATAAACTTAATAAACCAAGTCTTTGATTCAGTTGTGACCTGCTATTGTGAAAGGACTGTGTTTTTCAATATTCTTGCTACTCGTTCTCTCTTCAACATTGCAATTGGTTGATTGATACCAATTTCATAAAACAATTGTCTTGTCAATAACCAGTTCTTTTTATAGTATACTACCTGTTTGTTTGGTTTTTAACTGTGGACGGGGCGTGCCTCTTCCTTCAAACGTGTGTAATTTTTTCTTGGAAAACTTCTATTATTATTTTGTCTGCTTTTATTTGGGTTTTACGTTTCCTTTCATCGGCCATCTATTGGTCAATTATTGACTTTCATACTGCTGACGAAGAAGAAGAGGGCGCTAATGAATAGAAATTTTTACAGCGCAATGTTTGAGATTTCATGGTTCATACATCATGGCGGCGGCACAAAAATCTGCTGGACGACATGTCTGTTCACTCTCGATTTCTGTCGGCGACGAAAATGTGGAAGACATAGAAAGTATTTTATCCCGAATACCGCTTTTAGAGACCGGGGAAAATATACCATAACTGACTGCACCGAAGAATCGATCATAGAAGAGGAAGAGGAAAAGATGAAACAAAGAACGGAAAAAAGAGATTGAGTATTTACAAAGTGAAAGAAATGAACAGAGGAAAACCATAAATATAAAAATTGGCAAAGAAATGATGGAAGAAGAGAAGAGGAAAATGTAGAAAGAGAGCTAAGGGAGAAGAAGAGAAAGATTGATATGGAAGGAAGAGAAATAGAAATAAAACTAAGGGAACTAACGAAGAAGAAGAATGCGGAAATGGAGAAAAAAAAAGCGGCAGAATTGCTCCGGTATCGAAAGTATCCGGAGAAAACAAAGCATCTGATTTGCTGAGGGGAGCTGGAAAAACACGGCCGAAGAAGCACGCTACACCGCCATTCAGTAATATTTTTTTAACCTTTTGTTGCATGAATTTATTTTTATTTGAACAGGTTTGAAACAGTTATTCTAGAGGGAATGTTTAAAAGGAAATGTAGCCTATAAATTTAGCATTGCATTGTATTATTACTATTATTTCAGGCAACAATAGAAAGAAAAGGCAAAGGACTGCGTTTCAAAATTTTTGGCACCGTTCCCTGTTCAGCATTGTAATTGGTTGTTTGCATGATGTTTTCAACAACAGCCCTCTTATGCAAATCAAATCCAATGTTGAAGAAGGAATGTTGGTTAAAATATAAGAAACAAAATCATTGCTTCTGTTGTTGCCTACAATTAACAAAGGACTGCGTTTCCAAAGAAATTTTGTCACCGTTCCCTGTTCAGAATTGTAATTGGTTGTTTATAACATATTTTCAAACAACTGCTCTATTATGCAAAATCAATTGCAATGTTGAAGAAGGAATGTTGGTTAAAGTATAAGCAGTCACAGTCATTACTTTTGGGATGATTTGCCTACAATTGGCTAAAGGACTGTGTTTCCAAAATTTTAGGCACCGTTCCCTCGTTCAGCATGGTAATTACTGGTTTTGTTACAGATTTTTCAAAACAATTTTCTTATACACAATCAATTCCAATGATGAAGATCAAATGTTGTCTAAAATATAAAGAAAAAATTTAAAAGTCATAGCTTTTCAAAGGAAACTACCTTTTACGCAACCAATTGCAATATTAAAGTGGGAATTTTACGATTGCAGTATTGGGAATGGGGTCTTAGATTTTGGAAATACCCGCCTATGTAGAATTGAAATGGAAAAAACATTAATAAAATTTATTATTTTGTATTAGGGCACGGAAAAACTTCAACCACAATGGACAAACTGGTGACTCGAAGCAAGACAACATCTTCATATGCTGAGGTGCAGAATAATTGGTGAAGAGCAAAAGAGAAGAATAGCAATAGTGCTGGCAAGAAATAGATATTGTCTTACATTGTATTCGCATTTCGTCATTCAACAATCGTAATAAAAATTAACAAACGATGGTTGATTTAAAAGCTAAACTTTTGTGGTTGGGTAGACAACGCAGTCTTCACCCGTGAACGGATTCAGATCCGGGTACGTTATTCCATGAAAACGGATGCCGCGAATGGTACCAACGGATTCGTTTCCCTTCACTGATGGGCAAGTAATCGCGCCACCTTTCCTCCGTACATGTGAGTATAATAGTTCGAAGGCACTCAGATTTGAACCATTCACGGAAGTATAAAGTAATGTTTCCTTTTTCAGAGTTTGAATGTTGAATTTCCGTTCATGGATTGTATTTAATTTTCAGTGTAAATTTGTATTGCAAGTATTACAATGTTTACAGGATTTGTTTCCGTTTACGGATTGTTTACCTTATTTATAAACGTGCCTAATTCTTAATTTTCATTAACCACTTAAACTACTTAATTAATATTGATTGAATTGTTGTTTTCTCCAACAGTTGGTTTTCTTTTGGATTAAAATGCTTTTATCGGAAGAGCTTAAGGAAATAAAACAGATTTGCAGTTTTACGTGTATTACTTAATATTTAAGTTTTTGCATGATTAGCAACAAGAAATTCCAAGAACCTGAATGACTGAACTGATAATTACTGAATATAATGCCATTTAGTGTTATTTACTTAATACTGAATTATTAATTATTAATAATCAATAATAGTTTAGTGTTTTACGTTTAGTTTTCAATGAAAAAAAGACGAAATTTTAACTGGCGCCAAAAATGATGGCCGCCGTCGTGCCTATATTTCACGATTGGTCCATACATATTTGCTTATTCCTACTATAAAACTATGTTTAATGAATGGCGTTTTTTCTAAGTGTCATCGTGTTCCTCGTGATAAGAGGATCACGAAAAATTACATTGTATATTACTTTAAGTGAAGAAAATTATCCGAACGGTGGCTCACGAAAAGTTGGGTGTGTATCTACGTCATCCCCTCCTCCCCCAAAGGTTGGCAAATTGAATAATTTATTGTATCCAAACGAAAGGCCATTTGTCATTATGAATTTTATGGCAATCGATAGCTCTCATTAAGAGCTTTCGATTTCCGTAAAAAAATTAAAATATTCATATGGAAAAGAAATCCTATCATGATGAAAAAATTTCCGTTTTTTCGCTGTAACGCATATCTCGGTCTAGCCGATTTAGCCCCCTTTACCCTTGAATCTTTGCTTTCTTTTTTCTCTCATTCCCTCTCTTCTCAAATTCCAACTAACCAGCCCGCAAAAACACTGCTCTTCCCTGGAGCTTAACACGCGTAGCTCAACTGATTCTGCAGCCGTTACTACTCCCGATATACATCATGGTCTAACCCACCTCCTTTTCCATATGTGGAGGCAGCTGTTTCATGTCTTGCTGGAAATCAAACGTATGAATCACACAAAAAAAAAAATGTATTTAAGTTGTTAATTTTCTTTAGGACTCCACCGTTCCTTTGACAGAAGAAATACTGAATTGATGGTTGGGATCGTTTCTGTTTGCGTTAACCGTTAACATGTGCCTGGCTAGAGCTCAGTCGGTAGAGCATGAGACTCTTAATCTCAGGGTCGTGGGTTCGAACCCCACGTTGGGCGTTCTATTCCATGTGGTCTTAATCTAAACTTGGTACCAATCGATCCGTAAAATTCAGTTCCCATAGTGTAGTGGTTATCACGTCAAGCTAACACGCTGAAGGTCCTCAGTCCGATCGTGGGTGGAACAAGATATCCTCTGCATCAGCTGGCGTTCTCATGTGGTTATTTATATTGTTAACATACATTCGGTTGTAAACCCTTTTGAACAAGGATCCTATGGTACAAAGCCGTGTTCTCATAGTGTAGTGGTTATCCCGTCGGCCTCACACGCTGAAGGTCCTCAGTTCGATCCTGGGTGAAATTGAAACAGTCGGTTTTGAAGTTTACTCAATTTCACTGCAATCTGCGTGTCTGTTAGTAACCGAAGGGCTTGCCAAGTAGGGAGTCGGGGTGAATTTTCCATATGGTCCCGCACAAGGTTTATAACTAGCTGATTACCACCAGAAGGCTCCTCGAAAATAAGCACACATCGTTGTTTTTAGAGTAGTTTGTTGTTTTGACGATTCAAAATTTCTTTAATTTGCTATTTTACGCGTCCCAAGTTTACTCATCATCAATGAAAGGAGTGCAAAGTGAAGCGTAACTAATAAAGTTAACCATAATCTGTTTAACTGTAGAGTTATCATGGTTGTACACCACTGATGACTAGGCAACGATGTAGACACGGAAAGTTACAGATGATTCTTAACCTATCATAAGGAGTCTCTGAGATAAAAAGAAAGTAATACGTAACTGAAACTCCTGTGCACTACGCCCCTGGGTGAGATCGAACCACCAGCCTTCCGGTTTTTTTTTTTATATTTAAACGATTTATTGTCACAAGTAAGATTTAAATTGTTTTACAGATACGTTGGGGCATTTGTGGCATTTGTGATACAAGTTGCATGTTGTGGCAAAGGAGGAAAATTACAGCAGACTAATTACATTTCGAGGCGGAATTGAAGGAGGACAAATGATTTTGGTGAATGAAGATTAACAATATGACATCTCTGGAGGAGTTCAGAGATAATTATTATGATGGGAGAAACTTGTTGTATGAAGGAAAGAAAGGTATCTGGAGAAAGTTTTGTAGGAATATTTAGGGTTTAGAAGGTGACGTCTGTGGAGAGTTTTGAATGAAGGAGGCGTGACTAGAGAGACTGTATTTCGGTTATGGCTGGGGTGAAGTTTTGGCTGTGGTGGACAGTGATTATAGGATTGGATGAGGGCCAGTATTTTTTCTTTTTATTGGGCTGTTTCCCAACGTCTCCATTGATTGCTGATTTCAATGGTTTTAGACATCCGAGTTTGTCAATTGAATGGAACCATAAACTGATGTCAACTTTCTCTTTACTAAGTAACATTAGATGGTCGTCGGATTTCTTGGCCAGCATTGCATAGGGCATTGGTCGTTGTTTGGTTGAATATTGGACGTTTTGATGGGAAGCTGGTTATGGTTAAAATCCCAGACCAGTTCGGCGTTTTCCCTTTGATTTTGGCCACAACTTTGCCAGATGGAAGCCCAGTCAAGGTCCGGATATCCACAATCTCTGTTCTCTAGTTTGCCCTATGTTAGCGATCAGGTGATTGTAGGTGCGCAGTGATTTGATGATTGTTGATGTGAAGATGCCAGCTTTTTAGTAGATCGGTGATAGTTGAAAGTGAGGTAGTGAAATATGGATGCGATGAATGGGTTGCATTAAACCTAGGCTGGGTGATTGTGGAAGGAGGTTCTTGAGATGTGGCTAACCCAATAAACGGTGCAGTTCTCTCAATAGCCTCAGGGTGGATTAAAGATTTGAAAATTTGCCGAGTGAAAGGTGAAAATTGGAAAAAGTAAGTGACACCAAGCCCACCTTGAAGCCAGGGCGGATCAAAACATTTAGGGGTGGGTGCTCTCTTCATTGTGCCAAAGAAATTTATTGCATTTTTGTTGGAGGAGAGAGAAGGGCTTGGGTTTTGTTGCAGGGAAGTACGTGGGCTATATGAACAAGTTGTGACAAAACATGTTGTTTAATGAAAAGGATGCGACCATAAAAGTGAAATGACGGTGTGTGTTTTTGATGAGAATACTGGATGATGTTGAGCTGTCTTTGCCAATTGTCTTTAACTGTTTTTGGTTTCGGAAGAAAAAGGAATTCCGAGAGTGTAATTCATCTACTTGAGTTATCAATCCTTATGGCCATTACTTTTAGAATATGATTGTTTTAAGTTGCCTCTATGGGAATCAGACTTTTTAACCTCTGGAACCCCAGCCGAATCCATGCCCACTGTGTCACTACGGGTCAGGAAGTTTTATGCAGGGTCAGATGCCTAGACCAAGTAATTTTGTCTTCCCATGTTAATACGTGCATTTGTCCAGGCACAAAATTCCAGAATAATTTCGCATGCACGACGTACATCTTTCGTGATGGGGCAAAACAAGATCATCTACATATGCACGAACTTGGATGCGTTTTCCGTAGTGTTCAATTCCGTCAATACCCTAGACAAGCAAACTAAAGCGGTTCAACAGAGCAAACAGATGGACTGACAGAGGGCACCCTGCCGCACCCAGTTGTGCATTGTCCACAGTACCGACTATGTCATTGCCGCGTTCAATGGAGGCATGGATTCAGTATACTGTACAGTGTTTTAACCAATCAACAAACAGGGAGGGTAGCCCATGGCTGTCACTCTTCCACAGTACGTCTCGATTGACAAGATTATGACTTTCTCCAAATCATACGCGATAATGGCAGCCGGTTTGAGAAGATACTTCTTTTGATTTACGGCCTGTATTATCCATGACATCTCGAATTAAACACAAGCTGTCAAAGATAGCGGCCGGGTACACCACCTTTTTGATGTGAATCTAGAGAGTTTTGAAGAAGATTTCTCAGACGAAAAGCCAATACTGACGCGATTAACTTGTAATCAGTATTTAACAATGAAATTGGCCGGTAATCTGTGATTTTACTCGGTGCTGGGATTTTGGGGACTAATCTAATGCAGCTGCCCTTCCTGCGACGGTTGAAGTTTTCTTTGTCGAGGACACAAATCATCATCTCTAAAATGAACACCAATAACATCCCAGAATTTTAAATAAAACTCAAAGGGAATGCCATCTGTACCTGGGGCCTTGTTCTTTTTAGTTGCCCTAAGTGCGTTATTAATTTCCTCTGTAAATGGAGACACTAGGGCCTGTCACTCTCCGGGATCGAACCTAGTACTCCTCGATTGAACGCTTGAGCGTTTTAACGACTGAGCACTACGATACACCCGGGTTGTTTTTAGTGGGTTTTATGCGGTTAAGTGCACCTCTAATCCCTTCTATAAATTTTCCAGCTAATTGGTTATTAGGGGCAGGCTGATTCTGAAAGATTCCACTGAAATGTTTAATTATTTCTAGGTTAATTTGCTCAGATTGGGTAATTTTACAGTTATCATTAGTTTTGGGCTAGGTGATCAGACTTCTGGAAATTACTCGTTGACTTGTTCATATGAAGGTAGATGTCTCTTCTTCGGCTGTACTTTGGACATGAACACATGTGCAAATCCCCTCAATGCTTCTCGCTCCCAGGCTAGAAACTCACGTTTCAACTCCATGTAGCGCGCATGATTGAGATTTGCATTGTTCACGGTTTCTTTAGTTGATGTTGGAGTAATTTCCGTTTGACTCTCTGGTCACAGATTCTCTTTTACAATAATTAATTGATAAACGCCTGAGGTGAGTTTGAAAATGTTCTCCCCCCAGTGGTCTACGTTTCCCATACGGGATGTATGTTGGGACATTTCTTCAATAAAGACGTACCAATTTTATATATTCTTCCTCCTCGAGGATTGATGTGTGAGTTTCCATAAAACCCTTGACTTGTTTCTCACTACACGAGGAGGGGTGGTACTGTTTATATATACCCTACGATTGGTCTAGCAGTCCCAGTGGTAACTCGTGCAAATGGATATCAGAAAATTTTACGTGGTGCTGGCAATAAATCAATTCCTAATCTAGCCTGGCTAGTCGCACAAGGGTACGTCCAACAAGGTTCATTTTCCGAATATCTCCAGACATCTGTTAATGAAGGGCTTTTACTAAATCTCGGAGGTTCTAGTAGTGCTAGTCTAATTTTAGGTGGTGTTGTCTTGCTACTTTTCCGGTCATCGATCGTCAGCGGCATTAAAATCTCCCAATATAATTACTGGTGCCTTATACTGGGCAACATAAGCCGGAATAGTTTCGGAGGAAAGAATCCTAAGTTTTATTTTGGTCACCAGATGGGGCGTAAATACACACAAAAGCAAAACCCTTTACTTCCATGGCTATCAACCTCCTCGGTTCAAAACAATGTTGTTGACATGGGCCGTATATTACTAGGATGGCTGTCCCATGTTTTCTAGGAGCTGAGGTTTGTATTGCATCTAGTAATAGTTAGTAAATACAGTATTA